>NC_080542.1:128095079-128395079 GCF_028640845.1 Ahaetulla prasina
TCAAACTGAAATTTAATTAAAGCTTAAAAGAACCCTCCAAGAATCAGCAACTCCTGGTCTGAGACAATCTTGAATGAAATATGGAAATGGCCTTGGAAGACCTGGCAAAGAGATTCTGCCTATAGGCAGTGGTGGGATTCAGCCAGTTCGCACCACTTCGGGAGAACCGGTTGTTAACTTTCTGAGCAGTTTGGCAAACTGGTTGTTGGAAGAAATCATTAGGGCAGAGAACTGGTTGTTAAATTACTTGAATCCGACCACTGCCTATAGGGAATGGTCAGATGACAGAAACCATAGTCTGGAGCTGCATAGTGGATGGAACAAGAAGCTCAGGAGGGACTTGTTCTAAGTTATTGGGCTATAAAAGTGATGGTATGAAAAATACTCTTGCAGATTTGTTAATGTAGCTTTACAATAAAGTAGAATGGACTTATCTGGTTATGCTTCCTTTCTAGTTTACCTGGAAGGCTAACAAATGTAATGATCCATTTCTTACCAATGCTATTGTTTATCTGAAGCTGTCCAAGATATTTACTTTATGAAATTGATTGCATAACCAGTGTTTTAATACAATTTGGCTTACTTGCTACTATAGTACTTGCTTGTTTGTTTATTCAGGTCAAAAGCCTCACAATTAAAAAAAGGCATACTACATAACATGGAAGTTTAAAATATTAAATACAAGATTAAAATAAGTACAAATTGAACCAGATCTTGACTAGAAACTAGCAACATTAAATGTGTTCTGTCATGCCGCTCTAAGGTCCTCAAGTGTACACTGATCAAGATACAATCTTTAATGTTATTTCGTCCATGAACCTTCAGTTTTGTGTTGGTAGAATGCTACTTATATATTAGGACTCTATCTAAAGTGACCCCTAAATATTCAGGACTGTGGCAATGATCCAATAACATCCGTTTTCATATAATTTGCAGCTTCCTAGTAACACGTTTGTGAAGATAGAAGGCACATACCTGAGTTTTTGCTGGATTTCGTCTAAACTAGAAGAACTATTTTTAACTTTTGGGATGATCTGGGATAGATATGATGCCATGATAGACGTTCTATGAGTGATTACAATATGAGTTTGTTAACAGAGTTTTGAAACTTAAATTTTGTTTTCTTTTAGTATTACTATTCTTCCTGTTAACTATTTTGACATATATAAAAGACAGGTCAATAACTTACAAATAGATGCATCAGTTTAAAAATTTTGGTGAGATGCCTGATTTGCATGGGGTGGGAATCAATGACATAGTAATGTATTAATTAATATTTACTTAGAGAGGAATATTATATGTGTATTATATTATATGTATGTGTTTATGTATCTTTTTTTAATGTCTTGATTATTTTGTTCTTTTTTTGCCCTGTTTTGAATTTTTTGAAGTTTTATATCTTTGTCTTGAATAAAATAAAAAATAGATGCAAAGAAAAACTAAATAACCACAAACACAAACCATGTCCCATCTGAGTGGACTTAATTCCAAATACCTGCAGTATCTCTCTATGCTATTTACAAGTCAGATCCTGTTCTTGCTTAAGGTATGAAATACTACTCAAGGATACATAATGGATGTGATTAACAATACATCCTGATTTTATAATTTTAGATTTACGATATTCTTTTAAAATATGTACTGTTTTATTGCCTTTTTGTATATTGAGGCAATCATTTTTAAAGGCCATGAATCATGTCTTTAAATTCTTCCATTTGACCTACTTCCTTCATCTCTTTTCCAGCTTGATTGGCCATGTAATATTGTCTAAAATCAGGAAAGGAAAAAAGTTTGCTGTGTCTACTTTCTTATACCTTACATAATTTTATATATTTCCTTAGATCTTCATCATTTGTCTGTTTAAAAAGTTAAAAAATCACTTTATAAATTTTTGTCATGAGAGAATCCCTATGGCACTAAGTCTTTTGATAATGTTGATGGTCCTCTTCTGCACTTTTCTTTCTTTCTTTTGTAACAGGGCAAACAGAATATGTATAAAATTCCACATATGATCATTTAATATATGTTCATAAAGACATTAAATCAACTATTTTCTTGTTATTTAAATTTATGGTGCCTGACTAATTAAGCTACCAAAATCATAACAAGATATTATATGCCTGAAGGTGAAAGAAGAATATATATTCACAATGGAAGAATAGACTTTGAAATTAATGGAGCTTGCTGAAATGGCAAAATCGACAGCTTTGCTTAGAGACACTAATTTGATTAAATTTTATGTGCTCTGTAGCCATTGCTAGATTTCTTACAAGATAAAAAGAAGAATCGTCTTCTAACTTTTGGTTTTGAAGATTAGATTGCATTTGGCTAGAAGAATATTGTAGCTTTCTAAATATAAGGTTATTTATATTTGATAATTTACTACCCTTTGGATGAAAGTGATAAGAAAATTTTATGAATACTGGTTTTACTAAGTTAAGATACTTTATAGGTTGGTATTATTGCTTTAAACTTAGAGACAAGTAGTTGTTTCTTTAATATCTCTATACTAAAAAATGTGGAAGTCACTTTTATTACATTTATTTGATATTTTCTTCTTTTAATCACTTTTAATGTTTTCTTTTTGTGTTAATTTATATTTTAATGTCAACATCTATTAAAGATATTATTTAAAAAATTGTAACAGGATAAATCAGTTGAAAAAAACAATCTTACAATAAAAACTCTCAGTGACTATTTTAGATTCCTTTGACTCATAAAAAATACTTCTGGAACAGTGAAGAAAATGCCCTATAGCATTGTACAATGTTGTGCATGCTTTAAAATGAAATCTCATTAGGTGAATACTCTTCCTCATTGTCACTTCCCGTATTAAATGAAGTAACAACAGTTCCCTCAAGTTCAACATCTCTGTGTGGTTTTCTCCACTGCAGAATGGAAGTGGTTTCCTATTGCCTTCTTTCATAATGTTTTTTTAATAATAATAATAATAATAATAATAATAATAATAATAATAATAATAATAATAATAATAATAATAATAATAATAATAATAATATTTTAATTTGTATACCGTCCTTCTCCCGAAGGACTCAGGGCGGTTTACAGCCAAAATAAAATACAATAGCAATACATACAATATTAAAAACAACCGTTAAAAAACTTATTCAATTTGGCCAAAATTAAAATACGATCAACCCTATAAAATTAATAAAAGTTACAAACCCATAAAATCATCTGAAAATTTAAATAATCAAGCCAGTCCAGAAAGACGGAATAAATAAGTCTTAAGTTCGCGGCGAAAGGTCCGAAGGTCAGGCAATTGTCGAAGTTCTGGGGGAAGTTCGTTCCACAGGGTAGGAGCTCCCACAGAGAAGGCCCTTCCCTTGGGAACCATAGCCGGCATTGCTTGGCTGATGGCACCCTAAGGAGTCCCTCTCTGTGAGAACGCACGGGTCGTTGGGAGATAGAGGATGGCAGCAGACAGTCCCGTAAGTAACCCGGTCCTAAGCCATGGAGCACTTTAAAGGTGGTCACCAATACCTTGAAGCGCACCCGGAAGACAATAGGCAGCCAGTGCAGTCTACGCAGGATGGGTGTTACATGAGAGCTCCGAACCGCTCCCTCTATCACCCGCGCAGCTGCATTCTGGACCAACTGAAGCCTCCGGGTGCTCTTCAAGGGGAGCCCCATGTAGAGAGCATTGCAGTAGTCCAAGCGAGAGGTAACAAGAGCATGAGTGACCATGCATAAGGCATCCCGGTCCAGAAAGGGGCGCAACTGGCAAATCAGGTGAACCTGATAAAAAGCTCTCCTGGAGACGGCCGTCAAATTATCTTCGAAAGACAGGAGAATGCCCAAGTTGCGCACCCTTTCCATCGGGGCCAATGACTCGCCCCCAACAGTCAGCCGCGGCTGCAGCTGACTGTACTGGGGTTCCAGCATCCACAGCCACTCCGTCTTGGAGGGATTAAGCTTGAGCCTCTTCCTCCCCATCCAGACCCGTATGGCTTCTAGACACCGGGAAAGTACTTTGATAGCTTCGTAGGGGTGGCCTGGGGTGGAAAAGTACAGCTGCGTATCGTCAGCGTACAGTTGATACCTCACCCCAAAGCCACTGATGATCTCACCCAGTGGCTTTATATAGATGTTGAACAGGAGAGGCGAGAGAATCGACCCCTGCAGCATCCCACACATGAGGCGCCTTGAGGTCGATCTCTGCCCTCCTGCCAACACCGTCGGCGTCCAGTCAGAGAGATAGGAGGAGAACCACCGATAAACGGTGCCTCCCACTCCCAAACTCCCCAGCCAGCGCAGCAAGATACCATGGTCGATGGTATTTTCATGTTCCCAAACTGGTTTATAGTCCTGATATTCCCAGGATGGATCCTTCCTTTCAAAAACTAACCATGACCTGCTTAGTTTCCAAGCCAGATATAATTGTCCATGTATTACCACTTGTTCTGTTAGGTTTATGACTGCCATCATGAAAGTACTACATTTCAGTTAAGAAACATCAGATAAAATCAAAATTTAATGAGATGTGATAGTCAGCTTTGTTGAAATAAAACAGCTGAAGTCTACAGAATAAATGGAATTATCACTGCCAGAAACATTGTTCTGCTGGGTACAAGAAGACATTGCTTTGCTTCAAAAAGTGAAGGAAAATTTTTTTCAGGCAGAGAAGCTTCATCTAAGCTCAGATTATTTATTGAGGATAAGGAGAAATTATTTTCCATATGGAGCAGGGAAGGGAAGGGAAAGGAGGCAAAGTGAAGCGAGGAGAGGGGAGGGGAGGAGAGGAGAAGGAAAAGGAAAAGGAAAAGGAAAAGGAAAAGGAAAAGGAAAAGGAAAAGGAAAAGGAAAAGGAAAAGGAACAAATAAAAGCAAGCTCTGGTGGTCCTTGTCGCTGCAAGCTTTTAAAAAAATCAGTGAAAAAATTAGGGTCTATTGTAAGAGAAAATATTGTATGGAAAGGATGCTTTCCATACAAAATATTTCCTTTAATATAACTGCATTATTCAGCCCTTCAACTCAAATCCAAATCAGGATGACTAAATGGAGGGTAGGCAATTGAGGTTCCATTTGTAACTAAAATCCAGTTTTTATATTTACAAATGAAAAGCCTTCTCAAGAGAGAGAAATTTTGAACAGAGATGCAAAACAGAACTGAAAGAAGTTTAATTCTTTCTTTATTCTTCCTCAAGTATATAAAGCCCCCCTGATTTGCGACCTCATTCAGGGGGAGTCCGCGGACCTTATGGGCATTACGGAGACCTGGTTGGGCTCGGAGGGGGGTGTCCCCCTTGTCGAGTTGTGCCCTCCGGGTTTCCGAGCATTCCATCAACTGAGGTAGGGGTGGAGGGGTGGCGGTTTTTATTAGGGAAGGCTAGAGCTGAGGGAGGCCACTGTTCCTCAGATAGCAGGTTGTGAATCCCTCTTTGTGAGGTGGGGCCATAGGAATCAGTTGGGCTTGTTGATCAAGTACCTGGCTCCTTGCTGCGTGACTACAGCCCTCCCCGCGTTGTTGGAGGTGCTTGCCGGGGTGGCGGTTGAGACCCCCAGACTTATAGTCATGGGGGATTTCAACTTGCCATCGACTGGCTTGTCATCGATGGCGGCCCGGGAGTTCCAGGCTTCCATGACGGCCTTGGACCTGATTCAAGTAACTGATGGCCCTACGCACACTGGGGAAGGCACACTGGATCTAATTTATATCTCTGGACAGTGGTTAAATGATCTAGAATTAGGTGATTTAGTAACAGAACCTGTGTCATGGTCAGATCATTTTCTCCTTCGCCTGGACTTTCGGACCGCCACCCACCACCGCAGGGAGACGGAACCAATACGTTGGTTCCGTCCCAGGTGCCTGATGGACCCTGAGAGGTTAATGACGGAGCTTGGGCCGTTCCCTGAGGATCTGGCCCACGGTATGGCTGAAGAACTAGTTGTGGCCTGGGAACAGGCTGTAGCTGGGGCTTTGGACCATGTCATGTCTTTGCGGCCTCTGACCCGGCGTAGATCTCAGCCGGCCCCTTGGTTTTCCGAGGGGCTGAGGGAGATGAAACGCTGGAGGAGACGCCTAGAGAGTACCTGGAGATCCAGCCGTTCCGAAGCTGACCGAACACTAGTTAGGTCTTATTCTAAGGCCTACGTAGTGGCATTGAAGGAGGCGAAGCATTCTTACGTTTCCACCCTCATTGCATCGGCAGATAACCGCCCGGCCGCCCTGTTTCAGGTGACCCGCTCTCTCCTTCACCAGGAGGCGTGGGATGACCCTTTGCAGGGACGTGCCGAGGAGTTTAGTGGTTATCTATATGATAAAATCATTCAGCTCCGGGATGGTTTGGACCGAAATTGGGATGATCCAAGTAAGAGGGCGGAGTCACATCTTGTCGAGATTGTTTGGGATGAGTTTGACCCTGTCAACGTGGACAGGTTGTTGGGGAGGCTTCACGCCACCACATGTTTACTGGACCCGTGCCCTTCCTGGTTGGTGCTGGCCACACAGGAGGTGACACGAGGCTGGCTCCAGGGGATTATTAATGCTTCCTTGTTGGAAGGGGTTTTCCCTGCCGCCTTGAAAGAGGCGGTAGTGAGACCCCTCCTCAAGAAGCCTTCCCTGGACCCAGCTATTTTGGGTAATTATTGTCCCGTCTCCAACCTTTGCTTTGTTGCGAAGGTTGTAGAGAGTGTTGTGGCACGGCAGCTACCCCAATATCTGGATGAAGATGTCTATCTAGACCCGTTCCAGTCTGGCTTCTGACCCGGATATAGTATGGAGACAGCTTTGGTCACATTGGTGGATGATCTCTGGAGGGCCAGAGACAGGGGTTGTTCCTCTGCCTGGTCTTATTAGATCTCTCAGCGGCTTTTGATACCATCGACCATGGTATCTTGCTGCACCGGTTGGAGGGTTTGGGAGTGGGAGGCACCGTTTACCGGTGGTTCTCCTCCTATCTCTCTGACCGGTCGCAGACGGTGTTGACAGGAGGGCAGAGGTCGACCGCGAGGTGCCTTACTTGTGGGGTGCCGCAGGGGTCGATTCTCTCGCCCCTCCTGTTCAACATCTATATGAAGCCGCTGGGTGAGATCATCAGTGGCTTTGGGGTGAGATAACAACTGTACGCTGATGACCCGCAGCTGTACTTCTCCACCCCGGGCCACCCCAACGAAGCTGTTGAAGTGCTGTCCCGGTGTTTGGAAGCCATACGGGTCTGGATGGGGAGAAATAGGCTCAAGCTCAATCCCTCCAAGACGGAGTGGCTGTGGATGCCGGCACCCCGATACAGTCAGCTGCAGCCGCAGCTGACTGTTGGGGGCGAGTCATTGGCCCCAATGGAAAGGGTGTGCAACTTGGGTGTTCTCCTGGATGGACGGCTGTCGTTCGAAGATCATTTGATGGCCGTCTCCAGGAGAGCTTTCCACCAGGTTCGCCTGGTTCGCCAGTTGCGCCCCTTCCTTGATCGGGATGCCTTATGCACAGTCACTCATACTCTTGTTACCTCTCGCTTGGATTATTGCAATGCTCTCTATATGGGGCTCCCCTTGAAGTGCACTCGGAGGCTTCAGTTAGTCCAGAATGCAGCTGCGCGGGTGATAGAGGGAGCCGCACGCTCCCATGTAACACCACTCCTGCGCAGGCTGCACTGGCTGCCTGTGGTCTTTTGAGTGCACTTTAAGGTTTTGGTTACTACCTTTAAAGCACTCCATGGCTTGGGGCCTGGGTACTTACGGGACTGCCTACTGTTACCCCATGCCTCCCATCGACCCGTATGCTCACACAGAGAGAGACTTCTCAGGGTGCCGTCCGTCAAGCAATGCCGGCTGGCGGCCCCCAGGGGAAGATCCTTCTCTGTGGGGGCTCCTACCCTCTGGAACGAACTTCCCCCTGGCTTGCACCAAGTACCTGATCTTTGGACCTTTCGCCGCGAGTTGAAAACGTATTTATTTACTCGCGCGGGGCTGGCTTAAATTTCAAATTTTAAATTTTTTAATTTTTAATTTCTAGATGAATTTTAAGGGTTTTTAGATTTTAAATATTTTTAAATTTTTGGCCAATTATATAATAAGTTTTTTTATTTTGTTTTAATTGTATATTGCTGGTGTTCTTATTTTTGGCTGTAAGCCGCCCTGAGTCCTTCGGGAGAAGGGCAGTATAAAAATCTAATAAATAATAATAAAATAAAAAATATAAAATGCTCTTGTGCATATTCTCCACCAAAGAGGTTTCAAAGCAGATATTCTCCCAACAAGGATGCTTATGAAATTTAAATATGCATGCGAGGAATATTGAGTCCAGAGCAGACTTACACATCCTGTTCCTCAATATGACTTCTCCACTCTTAAAACAAAAATGAAACAGTGGATCTACATACATTTATATTCAACATATATTTTACCTTTAACAGTGTTTAAATTAATGGAAATTAAAAGGATTACTCTACAAACAATAAGCCATCACTGATATGGCTATGTAAAATCCATCTACAAATTTATGCTCTGAAAAATATTAATCAACCCTAAGGCCAATAGAAGTTTTTCCATAAAATATTAACTTTCTAAGAGGAAATGAAAAAAATTAATCTGCTGTGCTGGCAATCGATATATTGCAGCTCATGCCAAAAAAGCAGTAAATTAAAACAAATCAAGAAAAAAAATTAAACTAAGTACTTGCTTGGCATGACTTTCTGAAAGAAGAAATGTAAGAAAGCAATACATTGTGATCCTCTCTGACTTTTAACAACTCTTATCAGAAGCTATGAAAGACATTATTTAACCTAAAGATAATTTATACTTTGATTTTGTCTTTTTGATGTATTACTGTAATAGACCCATAAATATGGAAGAGATACATAAGAGAAATGTACATTGTAGAGTGAGACTTATACTTGTTCTTCTAAAATATTTAAATTGAGGGGAAGCAATAAGAGTTTTCTGGAACAGTTTGAAACTTTATGAAAAATATAACCAGACTTAACCAGCTAAAACTTCCTTTCCTAACTTAAGGTGTATTCCAGATACATGAGCTATATGTCAAAAAATTACAGCCATCTTAGCCATTCAGTGTTCTTCAAGTTTATGCATTAGAAGGGTACCCATATTGAGGAACATACATTCATAGGGCTGGATTATATCTTCTAATCCAAACCCTTGCTCAAGTTAGGAAACCTTACACCATCCCGGTCAAATGGTTGTCCAGTCTATTTTTTCCAATGATGAAGCACCCACAACTCCGAAGGCAAGCTATTCCACTAATTAATTATCAGATTAATTATCAGACTATCAGAAAATCTCTCCTTATTTTTAGATGGAATCCCTCTTTACAAACTTCCACAGATTATTTCATTTCCTATCCTCTGGTGCTTTGGAGAATAAGTCAATCCCTTCTTCTCTATGATAACCCCACAAATATTGAAACACAATTATCATGTCCTCCCTAATCTTAGGCTAGATATGCATAATTCCTCAATTATATGCTTTAGCCTAGAGACCCCCTACCATCTTTGTTGCTTTTTTTCTGCACTCTTTCTAGGGTCTCTGCATCTTTTTTTCTTTTCTTTTTTTGTATCGTGGGGATCAGAGCTGGATGCAGTATTCCAAGTGTGGCCTCATTAGTACAGAAAAAATGGCATTATCATTTCTTGTGATTTTGATGTTCTGTTGATGCAGTGCAAGACTGCGTTGGCTTTTTTGGCAGCTGCAGCACAGTGCTGGCTCATACTTAAGTAGTGGTCCACTAAGCCACTTAAATCTCTCTCACAGCTATTACTGTTGAATCACATACCTCCTATTTTATTATCTATGCATTTGTTTTTTCCTGCCTAAATGAAGACCTTACATTTCTCAGCACTGAACTGCATCTTGTTGGATAGTACCAAATGTTTGCTCTAAAACAGGGATCCCCAACCCCCAGGCCATAGGCAGGCACTGATGCATGGGAACTAGGAACTAGGAACAGGGTCATAGGTGAGTGAAGTCTTATCCATGCATGTGCAAGATTCAGGCAGCACATGAAACCGTGACCCCTGGTCTACAGAAAAACCACTCTCCATGGAATTGGCTCCTGATGCCCCAAATGTTGGTGGCCGCTGCCCTAAAATATATTTGAAAAATAATTCCAAGTTAATGCTAAACAATAAATACTAAACTGAACAATTTTTAATGTAGGAGCTTTTATTATCTATTCATGTTATTACTACAAAATATATGTACCCAAATGTAAACAATAAAATGAAATGAAAGTATATGAAGGTAAGGATAGGAAACACATTTGTAGGGTTCAGGCAGAGTGAAGGAATCAAATTTATTTAATGTTGCATATTAATGTACTAGAAGCTAGATTAAATAATCTGATCAGCCTCACCTGAGAAGGACAAATACAGTACTAACGATGTTGTATTGAGGTTTCCACAATGATTTCCAAGCAGTAGTTGAAAGTCCCCTGCATTTAACATTTAGTTAGATATAGTTGAAATTATACAGGTTATATCACATTCAGGGATGAAAACGGAGGTAGGGTAAGAAATAAAGCTGATAAGGAAAGAATCATTGTATACATAATGAGCAATTTCCATATCAGGAAGAGAACAACTAAACTTCTGTTGACTTGAAAAAGCAGATGAAAGTATATTCCATGTATACAGACATATTCCATAAGTTACCTATGTTTAAATCTAACCAAGAAAATGCAACTGCCAGACCTGTAGCTGTGTCTCTAAACATTTTGTAAACACAGACCAAAAGAGTAGGAGAGGATAAACTTCCCTTCAAGCTGGGGAATTTCTTCCTGATGCATCCCTTCATCTGCAAAATGACCAAAAGAAGAATTTTATTAAACTCTTGGGGGGGGGAGAACAAAGGAGGGCAATTAATGCAGGAGAATTGGTTGAGGCAATTGCAGAGTGATGCCAAGATTTCCTCCTGAATTCTAAAGCCCTCTGATGTTTTTTCCTCTTACTGTCTGCTGCTAACAAATCTAAAGTTTTAGAGATGCAGATACAGTCATAAAGAAGGTACAGAAAATGTATGGTGCAGTCAGTAAGTTTTAAGAAATAAAAGGTATATTTTACAAACAAAGGATAAAGCTTAATTCTTACATGGAGGCAATTTCAACTGAGGTTCAGTTTGTAACTAAACAAAGAGAACATTTTTTAAAAAGATTGCTGGGATGAGGGTTTAAAAATAAAAGGCAGAGGGTTTTCAAATGAAACATGTGTTTCTCCTATAGATCTGTAGTGATGTGCAAAATATTTCATACCATATATAGTATATGTCCATGAGGCATTAGATGAAGTGTGTCAAGACTGAAACATGAATATTTAGACCAGAGTGGACCTGGAACAACGTGTGTTCTGGCAGAGCTGTTCCAAGGTGGAACATGGTGCGGGAAATGCAAGACAACTGAACAATAGTTGAGGTTAAAAAAAAACAAACCTGGAAAAATCCAGAGAGGAGGGAGATCAAAAACACATTATTCAGCTCAGATGCAAGAATGCAAGTATAGAAAAAGAAGACCCTGGGAAGATCAGAGGAGATTTGGGAATGTCGGTTGGATGTGCCATGTTTGAACAAGCATTGCAGTGTTGGCAAGAAGACAGGACACAGAAAATGAGTGGCAATCTGAAACACAGGCCACACAGCCTGTGTATGAGTGAAAGGAGGGGGGTACTAGTTTGGTTCTATTAACCCAACAAGAACTCTATGAACTGAAACCTTTCAATTTAGCTAGACTATAGCTTGCCTGGAAGGGGTTGGTCAATTTCTGAGTTACATCAGGTTTGTTTCATGCATGAAATAAAATACATTTTTCAATCAATGCAGACTCCTTGGAGAAATAACTTTTGATAAGGAGAATAAATTTAAATAAGAGTGTTAGGTTCTGGAAGTAACGAGGCTGGAGACCAGGGTAGTGACAACAGCTCTTTAATATAGGGTGAACCCAGCGACAGGCTGGGGGCAAAACCTCTCCTTTTATACAGTTCTGCTGGAGGCTTCGACCAATCAGCAACGTGCTGATTTCCCGCTCAAATATTTAAAGGTACAAACATGAATACATAACACTCCTCCCCTCCCAGAAAACACTTTGCCTCTATTTACATATTTATTTACATGTTATTTTTCGACGTAGTCACGCAAATAACCTGGGCGTCTCCTAGTTCTTTCTGACCTGCGCGGTTCAGTTCTGGGTGGTGTTTTGAGCTGGTCGGAGGGGCTGTTTTCTCCTCCCAGCTCTTTCTCTGGGCCAACGGGCTCCGGATTATTGGCCGACTCTTTTTCTTGGCCATCCGGCCTTGGATTAATTTTGGAACTTTCCCTGCTGCTTCCCTCGGGGACCTGATGGCGTCGCTGGAACTCTGGGACCTCAGCTAAGTCTTGCGCCTCCCCCGGGTCATTGTCAGCTGTGGATTCAAATTGGTATTGGTCATGATCTGTTTCATTTGGTTCGGTTTGGTCAGTTATTCGTTTCCTTAACTGATCTATGTGGCGCCTCCACACTCGGTTGTCTGGTAGCTCTACCACGTACGATTTTGGGCCGGTTATCTTTATTATTTGTCCTGCGAACCAACTAGGGCCGTCCCCATAGTTTCGGGCCCACACCCGGTCGCCTATGCTCATTTCCCTTGTCTTTTCTAGTTCCCCCTTGTAACCCTCGGGTGTGTAATGGGGGTTCAGGCGGTCAAGTGGGCACCGGAGTTTCCGTCCCATTAGCAATTCGGCTGGGCTTTTCCCGGTGGCCGTGCTTGGGGTTCTGTGCTGGACGGCTAGGAAAAAGTCTATCTTTGTTTGCCAGTCACCTGGCTTGAGCCTGACACGCCTCCTTAGCGCCCGGACGGAACGCCTGCAAGGCCATTCGACGCAGGGTGGAAAGGCGCAGAGAGGCATGTCGGATGCCTTCCTCTGCCAGGTATTCTTCAAACTGGGCTGCCGTGAATTGGGCTCATTGTCGGACACCAGAGTGTCCGCAACCCGTGAGTTGCGAATAGGTGGCGCAGAGTTGCGATTACTGCTTGGCCGTAGTGGATTTCATGATTATGATCTCCAACCATTTAGAAAATGCATCCACAACCACTAGGAATGTTTGGCCGTGGAAAGGCCAGCAAAATCAATGTGGATTCTTGACCAGGGCCCTTGGGGCTTTTCCCATTCTCTGACTGGGGCCGTTGGGGGTAGAGGTCTGGACTCTTGGCAAGCTTGGCATTTCCCTACCCTCTCAGCAATCTCTCGTCCCATGAGTGGCCACCATACATAGCTTCTAGCTAACCCCTTCATCCTTACGATCCCTGGGTGACCCTCGTGGAGGAGGTCCAATACCTTTCCCCTTAGCTTCTCAGGAATTATTACACGATCACCCCATAACAGGCACCCCCCTTGAGCCGAGAGCTCATCTCGTTTTTTAACAAATTCTTTGAACCGTTCGCCCGGCGCAGCGGGCCACCCTCTCTGTACCCAACCGAGTACAGTCCTTAACACAATGTCCCGGTATGATGCCCGAGCCACTTCCTTCGATGTAACTGGGCCAGAGTCCAACGAGTCAATAAGTAGGATGGGCGTCCCCGGAGTGGGGTCTTCGGTCGCCCCTGGTAGTGGGCATCGGCTTAACGCGTCTGCATGCCCCACTTCTTTTCCTGGCCGATGCTGCAGCTTGTACGAATAAGCGGCTAGAAATATAGTCCAACGGGTCAAGCGTGGCGAAAGTGCCACAGGCGTTGGGCGGTCGCCAGCCAGTATCCCTAGTAGTGGTCTGTGGTCAGTCACGATTTCAAAATTCCGCCCAAAGACATACTCGTGGAATTTTTTGACCCCTGACACAATGGCTAGTGCTTCTTTGTCTAATTGGCTGTAGTTCCTCTCTGGGGAGGACATTGTTCTAGAGTAGAACGCTATAGGGGCTTCTGTGCCGTTTGGAAGTCTATGGCTGAGTACAGCCCCCACCCCATAAGGGGAGGCATCGCAAACCAGCACTAGGGGTAATGAGTCGTGATATTGGATGAGCAGGCTATCACTTGAGAGCAGGTTCTTTACTGCTTCAAAAGCCCTATTTTCTGACTTTCCCCAAGACCAAACAGTATTTTTTCCTAAGAGCCTATGCAGCGGTTCCGCAACGGTTGCTTTGTTCTTTAAAAAGACCGCGTAAAAATTAACCAATCCCAGGAATGCCTGCAGCTCTGCTTTGTTTTTGGGCGCTGGAGCCTTCCTAATTGCCTTGACCTTGCTCTCAGTAGGGTGAATTCCTTTCTTGTCTATCCGGTAACCCAAGAAATCGACGGATTCGACCCCAATCTGGCATTTGTTTGTCTTGACTTTTAATCCGGCTGTCCGGAAAATGCTCAAGACCTTTCTTAACCGCTCCCCCAATTCCTCCATGTTTTCCCCTGAAATTAGGACATCATCGAAGTAAGGAACTACCCCTGGGAGCCCCTGCAGTAGTCGTTCCATCAGGTTTTGGAACAACCCTGGTGCCACACTGACCCCAAATTGCAATCGGGTGCACTTGAAAGCCCCCCTGTGCGTCACAATCGTTTGGGCTTCGGCTGTGCGGGCGTCTACTGGCAGTTGTTGGTAGGCTTGGGCCAAGTCTAACTTTGCAAAGACTTGCCCTTGCCCCAAAGAGTGCAATAAGTGTTGCACCACGGGAACCGGGTAAGCGCTTTTCTGTAAGGCTTTGTTAAGCGTCGCCTTGTAGTCAGCGCAAATTCTAATTGACCCGTCCGGTTTGATGGGGGTGACGATTGGCGTTTCCCACTTTGCGTGGTCGACTGGCACCAAAATCCCCTGATTAATGAGCTTATCCAGCTCCTTATCGATTTTTGGTTTTAGGGCAAAAGGGACTCTCCTCGCCTTAAGCCTAATGGGGGCTACCTGGGGGTCTAAGTTGAAGGAAATAGGGGTCCCCTTGTACTTGCCCAGGCAGTCCTTGAAGACATCTTCGAACTCGTTAAAGAGAATGTCTTTCAGGTTACAGTCACTTCTGTAGATGCCAGTCACTCCCATGCCCAGGGCACGAAACCAGTCTAGTCCCAACAGACTGGGCAGAGTTCCTTCGACGATCGTGATGGGCAGGGTCTTTTATGTGGACCGTACTCGACTCGGACAGAGGTGGTCCTCGAACAGGGATGCGATTCCCTGGTAGTCGTGCACTCGTAGCCGTTGTGCTTGCAGGTGGCGTCATGACGGACGGCAGCGACTTCGCCAAAGTGTCCCAGGACATGATGGTGATTGCTGATCCCGTGTCTACTTCAAGCCGCACCGACTCTCTATTTTTGGCTTGGTGAAGATCTTCTTCTCCACTTTGGTCGAGGCGCCTATAACCACAGTTGTTTGGTTGGAATCCGCGCTTTTTGTTTGAGCCAATCGCGGGCGCCTTGCCGATTCCGCGCTCTGATTGGCGATTTGAATTTTCGGCGGGAAGGTTGGGCGCTCGACAAACTTGAGCTAGGTGCCCTTTCTTCCCACACCGCCGCATGTCGCGTCTTTAAACTTGCAGCGTTGGCGCTGGTGTTGACCCCGCAGCTTCCGCATTCGCCTCGGTCCCCTTTGTCGCGTTTCTCGGTGCGGCAGACCCTTCCTCGTCTTCACCGTAGGATTCGGTCTGAACCTCCTCCTGGTGCACCGGAGTTGCCTTCGCGCCGCCTTTGTGGGACCGGCTTCTGCAGTGTCTCTGCCGCTTGGGAGGACATTTCATGTGCTCTGGCTTCGCCCAGAGCGCTGGCCAGCATGAGGTTGCTCTTTGCCAGCAGCCGCCGCCGCAAACGGGTGTCTTTGACCTCGAATGAGTTGCTCGAGGAGCACCTCGCCCAGGTCACGGTATCCGCAGTCCTTGGGCGCTCTTCTTAGGGCGGCCATGTAGTCGCCATGGATTCGCCTCCATCTGCCTTCGCCTCCGAATTCAAACCGCCGCACGTATTTGGACGGCGCAGCGGGCGTGGTTTCTTAGTAAAGTCTGTAAAGTTGGCCACGACACCGACTGCAACGGCGTTGGCTCTGCCAGGGCTTCCGCGATGTCGATGACCTCCGGACCGCAGTGGCTTAGGAAATAAGCCCTCTTCGGTTATCTGAACTCCGCAGTTCGTTAGCTTTAGAAAGCTTTCAAACGGGTCATATACGCTCCCATTTCTCTTTAGCCGGTCAAACGGTGCGGGCGGAGTGTAACTGGCCATCTCCGCTTTTCTGCCCTGGGTTTGCTGGGTTCGGCCCATCGTGCTTCAGCTCGGTTCTGGTTCTCCTCAGCCTCGAAATCCCACCTTCGTCGCCAATGTTAGGTTCTGGAAGTAACGAGGCTGGAGACCAGGGTAGTGACAACAGCTCTTTAATATAGGGTGAACCCAGCGACAGGCTGGGGGCAAAACCTCTCCTTTTATACAGTTCTGCTGGAGGCTTCGACCAATCAGCAACGTGCTGATTTCCCGCTCAAATATTTAAAGGTACAAACATGAATACATAACAAAGAGTTACATAAAAGAGAGATCGAAACAAAGGAATATGTTTGATAGAAAAGAAAACCGTTTCCCAGGAATTGTAACAATAGAGATGTAGAACTTCCAAACCAAATATCTAAAATAACTAAGTTTGAAGGTGCCTGTTTCACAAGCAAAGGAGCCAAGGAACACTTACATACTGAAAAGGTCTGTGAGGATAGTTTTCATGTAGGCAGTGAATAATAATGTGACATCAACTGAACTTTAGCTGTTATTTGTTCTAGGCAATATGGCCAACAGGAAGAAATGTAGCCTAAAATATCTGGGAGGCATCCAATTGTTTAGCTCTGAAAGCCTACCAACATGGTAAATTTGCTTGCTGTTCTCTGTTTTGCTCAGAACTCTTTTTCATTTTCTGTTTATTCTTATTCCTTCCTGAACTAGTCTCCAGGTAAAGCCATTCAATTAAAAGTACAAAATAAACAGGATGTCACAACACTGCACGATTATATTAGAAAGCTCACATGATAACTGATGCCATTATTTCAATCTTGAATATAATTTAACCAATGCTAATGTTTCTATCTAACTTGGAGAAAAGAACCAGGAAGTTTCTGAGCCTCATCATGTTCCCAAATATTGTTGAATGTTCCAGACTCTTGTTGAATGTTCATTACATTAAAAGTTTACCCAACTAACAAATAACACCAAGTTGGTAAGGCAACTCTGTTGTAGTTTTTCCCCTTTCACTGCAGTGCAACATACCGCATATTATCTACTTAGCCCTACATTTTTCAGAATTCTTTCATTCCTCAATTGCTGCTCAACTTCCAGTTTTCTCAGATCTTTGCTCCCCACCACTGACATTCCTGATATCCATGTGGCATATTCAAATTTAGTCCATTTTTTTCAAATTTACCTACACCAAAGTCGATTAAATAAACTAAAGGGAGTTAATGCCAGCTATTTCTTACTTTTACTACACAGGAAGCAAAATTTGTATTTCTAGACCCAGACCACTTCTCATATCAAGTGACCAAGTCACAAATACTGCTTGTTTATTCATGTCAGAAATACGATTAAAATAAGGTACGCTACATGACTTAAAATTTAAAATATAAAATACAAGCGTAAAATATCTAATTATCTAAATATCTAAATATCTAAATTAACCAATTTCATTGTATATACGATGTACAATGACAATAAAGGCTATACTAAATTAAACAGTTCCTGCTCAGAAACTAACATTAATTACTTTCTGTCATGTTGCCATGAGGTCAAATGAACACTGATCAGGACACAAACAGCAGGTATACATATGTGTTGTCGTATGCATGTCTCCACAATTGCAAAAGGTAGAAGCTATCAGATAGCCCCATTTGTTCAGAGTGACCTAAGGAAGCTTTTCCCAGATTTTAACACTTTGCCACAAAAACACCAATTTATCTGAGTTTTTCATTTCTTGGCAATCTATTCTGGATTTTTTTTGCATTGCCTGCCGAGGGAACCCTGACTGGTGAGACAGAAGCATTGTATGAAAGACTGAATATGCTAGCTACTCATCTCAGCCTGCTCATAGGCATAGCAGCTGAACAATATTCCTTCTATCTCCTTTAAAAAAAAACACACATCCACAAATATTGAACTGCAAGACCTTCAAAGAGAGAGGGAGGGAGAGCACTCTTCTTTCAAATGTTATCTATTTGCATTTTTGCTATTGTGGCATGGAAGTAGAAGGAAAGATTTCTAGATATTCTTAATGGTTTTGCTTTGTTCACACTATATACTTGGGTGCAGTATGTTTACTTAGCTATAAGCTCTACTAAGTACCAGGTTAACCAGGTGAAGCTAGTTCTCAATTTAAAATCATTCATTAGTGACAATCCAAAGTTACATAGTATGCAAAGTGTATCCAAAGTATGCAATCAGTCTTCGCACTTACAACCACTGCAGCATTCCCACTCACACGATCAAAATACAGGTGCTTGGTAACCAGCATATATTTACAATAGTTACAGCTTTCTGTGGTCATATAATCTCCATTTGTGACATTCCCAGTTAGCATCCCCAAATCAATGGGGAAAGTTGAATTTGCTTAATGACCACATGAATGACTTAACAACTATGGTGGCTCGCTTAACAATCAAAAATGTCATAAAATCAGATATGATTCACTTAACAATTGCCTTCATTGGCAACAGAAATTCTCATCCCAATTATGATTGCAAGTTAAGGATCATGTGTATTCTACATTAATTTCCAAATGTTTACATGCATTTGAGCTGTAAACTCCATCACAATCTTCATGCATATCATGAAGTAAATCTGAATGAAATTGGAATATTTATGCAGTATTATACTGCACTACTGCAGTTGTTGTCATTCATGTGATCGTTACGCAAATTCAGCTTTCCTAATTGATATAAAACCTTTCCAAATACATTCTAAAAGCTGTATTTTGCTTTCTTTTTTGGATTATTCATATATTTGTGTTTGAATGAAGTCTATTTAATATGGCTTCACCAGAGTTAAAGGCCATCACTGAGAAGACTATGCTGAGAAGATTCTTTCAGAAAAGATTCTTTTAAATTTCCTAAGTAGAATGAAATTTAAATACACTTATGTTTATTGCTCTTCAAAAATCTGGAAATCTTGGAAAATAAAATATTTTTGTTGCAGCATGATATAAAGAACATGAAGACATTTGATTCACCCTCTATTATGTAGCAATTGTAAAACAATGTTGGTTCAAATTGCACTATATAGCAGAGGAAGATGTTTATTGCCATTCACAGCAGGTTATCTTTGTAAAGTAGATGTAAATGTCCTCTTTGAATTAATATGAATACTTTGAGTCTATTAAAAGAGCTGATAATACATAATATAAAATGGTAATGAGCAGCCTCTTTCCACCACACTAAAAGATTCTGCTGACTATTTCTCAAAGGAGAATGAAATATTAAGGCAGAATTTTAAAAGGATAACATTTTCTTTAAAGATCAAATGGACATATCTCATGAATATGAAATAAGAAATCTGCTTTGCTTAAAAAGTTGTACATAAACTCAGGAATACACTTACAACTGCAAGTAACTTGCTCAAACCAAATGACATTAAACCTATACCTGATTGAATTGTACTGTACTGTACTGTACTGTACTGTACTGTACTGAACTGAACTTTATTGACCAAGTGTGATTAAAAACACAATGAATTTGTCTCTGGTATAGAAGCACTCAGTGTATATGCAAAGCAACAAAATCATCATCATCATCATCCCAATAAAACAGTAGAATAAAGAAAATAATAAGGATAAATAATAATACTATAGACACACTACATGGATAAAAATACATAGATATTAGACAGCACTATAATACAAAACCAATGCTTACACTATATACTCAATCTTTGATTACAATAATTCAGCTTAAAAGATCCAACATACATATACAACCCTTTAAATATTTGAGGAATTTACTTACCATTTGAAGGATTTCTCAATTAACATAAAGATGTCATCATACACAATCAGACCATTGGTCCACTTAATCACAAGCCGATCTTAATAGGAATTCTCAAGTGATCTTTCCTTCCACATTAATCTACAATTTAAATTCAGAAGAAGCTCTGTCAAGAAAAATAAATAACAAAGTAACACTATACATGAATTTTTAAAACACATTTCTGCTAGGACAAATAGATTTTAACAAAGCAAATCATGAAAAAACTGTTATCCTCTTATTGACAATGTAGTTCTCATGACTAAGAACTACTTATATTATTATACTTATAACTTCTACTCAAGGTATAGAACAGAGTCTCAAGCACAATAAGAAAGAGTATTTTAAGATGTATGATTTCTGTTCTTCTGTGGTTATGTTTTATACTGGCTATTGGCCAGCTTGCTTCAATCCATTCCATTCCAGAAAATGTAAAAAAGCCAGAGGTCCTGGGGGCTACTCCTGGAGGATGACATATGGATCAGACTTTTAATGAGCATGCAGTGCTTGCATTGCTTAATTTACCTGCTCCTTACATTAGAGAGTAGATTACTGTCTACTTGCTGTAACAGATGTCCTATTAATGCACTATTTAATGGTAAAATCCGGATTTATTAATATGAATTTAGCTCAAATATTTTTTTTCTTGGCTACATTCCAATATTTAAATATATCAACCCATCAAGACATAGTATCTGGGTCTTTCAGACATGGTATCTGGCTAATAGAATACAATATTGCATGGAGAAATCTGTAACAGATTTGCAGCAATTGTTTGTTGATGGTGTTTTTGTCAACACTGGGCTTTTCTTTTTCAAAAAAGTAATGAGAATTTTTTAGCAATGTAGACAACATGAAGGAAGTTTTCTATTATAATAACAACTGTCTACCACTGACCTCACCCCATTCCTAAGAGGACTATAAGGGGCATGCATAAGAGCACAAAAGTGCCTACCGTTCCTGTCCTATTGTTTCCTTTCATTATATATGCGCTTATATGTTGTATAATTGTTTCATGCTTATACTTATATATACTGTTGTGACAAAATAAAATAAGAAAATAAGAAATAATCTTACAGGACTTCCTTCTTTTAATTTTAATTAATTTTGTAATTAGATTCCTAATATTCTTGCATATATGTACAGTTTTTCTTCTTAGTTTTCTATAATAAAATAATTTTAAAATATTCCCCACATCGATTTAGATCAGAGTTGTATACACAAGCTTCATTCATTTCATTCATTTATTAGATTTTTATACCGCCCTTCTCCCGAAGGACTCAGGGCGGTGTACAGGCAAATAAAAACAGACTAGACAATAACCTATAAAATGCAGAATTAAAAAACTTATTATACTTGCCTAAAATTTTAAAATATATAAAAATTAAAACCCCGTTTAAAATTAATAATAAAACTATACAATCCGTAAAATTTAAGCCAGCCCCGCGCGAATAAAAAGATGCGTCTTCAGTTCGCGGCGAAAGGTCCGAAGGTCAGGTATTTGGCGTAAACCCGGGGGAAGTTCGTTCCAGAGTGTGGGAGCCCCCACAGAGGAGGACCTTCCCCTGGGGGCCGCCAGCCGACATTGCTTGGCGGACGGCACCCTGAGAAGTCCCTCTCTGTGAGAGCGTACGGGTCGGTGGGAGGCATATGGTAACAGTAGGCGGTCCCGTAAGTACCCAGGCCCTAAGCTTAGGGGTTCTACATTCCCATCAAGTTTTGGTATGGCCTTCAGAAAGTCTCCAAAAGTTGTTGCCAAACTCTTTTTAAATAAAATAATTGTATCATAATTTACTTTAGTTCTAATTTAAATTAAAGTTACTATTGTTATTGTTCTGCTTTTGGCTGTATCACTTGTTGAAATGTGTTTGCTGGCATATTATTGAAAAGAGTGACCAATCACCTTAAAAAGCCATTGTGTATCCCTCAGTTAGATTTATTACAACAGCCATGTGGAATGTCAGTTTTAAAATCCACCATTCAAACCCATCCATATGCAGTGAGGCTAAACCTCATTTCACTGCTAAAACTGCTTGCTAAGAGTTCTAAGATGAATTGCTGGCAAATGCAATTTTAAAGGAGACATGAAATGCCTTTGCCCAATTTAAGAACATAAATGTACCAGCTAAGGTGCCATTTCATATGTAATCTTAAGCATATCTCTCAAAGACTACCAACAACGACAAAGTTTTAGTTTTAATGCAATACAAAAATAACATTAAATACATTAGTAGAAAATGTTATTTAATTTCAATTATGTTTAAATGTAAATGAAATCAACTTTAGTTCTGTTATTGCTCCAAGTAACAATTTTGTAGTATGGCTGATGCATTGAAAAATCTACATATTAATATCCAGGTAAATTGTACTAAACATTGAAAATATGAAAGGTCTGATCATTTTATAAAGTACCTTTCTATAGTTATTTATATAAGTATATCATGGCAAAGCCAAATGTATCTGCTATTCATAATTGTAAATAGCAATCCTTTTAATACTTTCCTAAACTATGACAAATTTTAAACCAAATTTGTAGCTTTATATTTTTAGTCCCTCCAAAAAGTCAAGTCAAAATCACTATCTCTGGTTAGCTGGTGTACTATAATGTATTTTGATTTTGATTCTTCTTAAATTATATACCTGCAAATGAAATATAGATTCTTCATTTTTTTTTGTTTTAGTTTCCTTAACACACAGGAAGTCTTAATCAAATTTTCCTGCTTTTATTTTCACTCAGCTCATCACACAAAACATCTGCATAAATAAAGATCTAAGCATCTGCTCTAATGAAATGGTCTCTGGGGCAGATGTTTCTTTCCTTATGCTCATGTCACTAAGCATGGATACATTATTTGAACAGATGCAAGTAATACGAAAGTGTTGCATCCCACGGTGAAATGCCTCCAACTGCTTCATATCAACATACATAAATGCTATTCGCACTTGCATTTATGTTAATAACAAGAAAGGCAGCAGGGGTTTCCACTGAGTGTGAGTTGATGCTATGAAATACACTCATTTGGTTAATTGAAGTTGAACTTCTGTCTCCTAAAGTCTGCTACATACAAATAGGATTTTAAAAATCTCTCTGAATTGTTTTTTGAAAAATGAATAAAAACAAATTGTAATGTTGTATCCAGAAATCTAGACCCCCAAATAGTTTCAAATTTTGTTTCTAAAAGTCTATATTAGTATTATTACATATATGTATCTTGGTGGCATGTTGTATTCACTTTGCACTTATTTTATACTTTTTTACAAAACGGGTTTATTAAAATGATACTGACCCTTTTCTCCAGGGTTCTTGACATCGTGTGAGGCTTCAGTTTCCTAGCTTCATTCTTAGAACTAGTATCTCACAACAGCTTGACAGGTTGTGCCAGGTTTAATACTGAGCTAAAAAAGGGAAGTGCATTTTGGCTCTCCATGAAAAATGAATGGTACTGAAAAACCTAGATCACCAATAACATAATATTTAACTCTCAGTTATTTTCACTGGCATCAACAGACAGAAATATGAGTGACTAGATGAAGCAAAAAGATCCACAATCACAGGTCTGTCATCCATGAACCAAATTTTAAATACAGAAATTAATACGGTAGTATCTTTGGGACACTGGAAAGAGAATTTACCTGAAGGAACAATGTAAAAGCGAATCAGCCAAAGCTCAAGGATTTAATGCAAAAACTTACATAGAATATGTAAGCCACCTGTCTGAAATGCTATAGGGCCATGATGGCGAACCTATGGCACGTGTGTCACAGGTGGTACGCAGCACCCTCTCTGTGGACATGCAAGCTGTTGCCCCAGTTCAGCTCTACTGTGCCTGTGTATGTGCCTCCCCCGGCGAGCTGGTCATCGGGTCTCTGCCACACATGCGCAGGAGTGGGGTGTGCACATGCGCAGAGGGTTGGGCATGTGCGGGTGAGTGCGCACATGCACGGGGGAAGGGCGCTGCATGGGGCGCATGCACATGCGCGTTGGGTGCATGCAGAGGCCATGCATGCAAGCATGGGGGGCTGGGCACATGTGCAGGGGCAGCACATGGATTGCATTTTGGGGGTTCGGGCGCATGGGCACTCAGTCCAGAAAAGGATAGCCATCACTGGTATAGGGTGTCCTGCTTGAGCAGGGGGTTGGACTAGAAGACCTCCAAAGTCCCTTCCAGCTCTGTTCTGATTATTATTAAGGTTTTTTTTTTCATCAAGCTGGAGGGAGATACTGAATGTGGTATTTACTTATCTCATTCCTGTCATATTGAACTTCAACTATATATAGATTTGTTTCATATTCATATTTTATCTTTATATAACATTATTTATTTATTTATTTATTATTTATTTATTATTTAAATTTGTATACTCCCGAAGGACTCAGGGCGGTTCACAGCCAAGTAAAAATACACAATATACTATAAATACAATTAAAATACAATTAAAAAACTTATTTAAATTGGCCACAATTAAAATTTGGAGATAAAACCCATTAAAAACCCATAACTTAAAAAACTAACCCAGTCCAGCGCAGATAAATAAGTAAGTTTTAAGCTCATGCGAAAGGTCTGGAGGTCCGGGAGTGGACGAAGTCGGCGGGGGAGTCCGTTCCAGAGGGCGGGACCCCCCACAGAGAAGGCCCTCCCCCTGGGTGTCGCCAGACGACACTGTCGCGCCGACGGCACCCTGAGGAGTCCCTCTCTGTGAGAGCGCACGGGTCGGTGAGAGGTATTCGGTAGCAGCAGGCGGTCCCGTAAGTAACCCGGCCCTATGCCATGGAGTGCTTTAAAGACGTTCACCAACACCTTGAAGCGCACCCGGAAGGCCACAGGTAGCCAGTGCAGCCTGCGCAGGATAGGTGTCACTCGGGAGCCACGAGGGGCTCCCTCTATCACCCGCGCAGCTGCATTCTGGACCAACTGCAGCCTCCGGATGCCCTTCAAGGGGAGCCCCATGTAGAGAGCATTGCAGTAGTCCAGACGAGACGTCACAAGGGCGTGAGTGACTGTGCACAAGGCATCCCGGTCTAGAAAGGGGCGCAACTGGCGCCACCGTAGTACCTTAGTACAATTTTCTCTAATCTGGTGCTTTCTAGGCATATTAAGACTTTGACTCCTAGATCTCAGATGCATCC
Organism: Ahaetulla prasina; assembly: GCF_028640845.1. Lineage (NCBI taxonomy): Eukaryota > Metazoa > Chordata > Lepidosauria > Squamata > Colubridae > Ahaetulla > Ahaetulla prasina. The sequence goes on from NC_080542.1 coordinate 128,120,093, forward strand.
TCAATATCCAGGGAGGACAGGGAGAATCAGATTAGGAAAGCTGTAGCAGCAATTTGAGGTTCCTATAAGTATTTCATAGAATATATTGTCTCGCTGATTTTCTGAGTAAATTAACTTACCTTCAGCTAACCAGCTTATTTATTTATTATATACAGTGATTGATCCATAGCCATTTAGAAAACTGCAGGCTAGATTGCAAGACACTTTGCAAATTAGAAAGGTTTTTTTAAAGCATATGTTCAGTAACTGTAAACTGTACTTGCATTATAAGTTATATATTAAAATATAGTTTGCAATATTTACTAAAGGGCAACATTTTATCTAGGATCTTTGTTTTTTCCTTAGTTTTAGATATTCAAATAATTGTTCTGATTAAAACTTATAGCCTATAAGCCTATCAATTATAGCCTCCCATCGGAGGCTATAGTTCAAATATATATATATATGTGGAGTTGAAACCAGCCTGACCAAAATCAACCCCGATGACGCTAACAAAATCAGACTCGAGATCTCCAACATCCTCTGCACCAGCAAGCCACCCAAAAGCAACTTACCCAAAGAGGAACAGACAGCACTACTTAACCTGAAAAAAGACACCAGCATAATAATCCTACCAGCAGACAAGGGCAACGCCATGGTGGTTATGAACACATCTGACTACCAAACCAAATTAACCAACCTACTCCAAGACCCTGCATACAAGCCCCTAAACACAGACCCCACCACCTACCTAGAAAAAACCACTAGATCCAAAATAAAAGCCTCCCCCATCAGCGAAGAAATCCAACAAAGAATCATTCCCAGAGAGAAATCATCCAGATGCCCTAAGCTCTATGGCCTCCCAAGTTACACAAAGAAGGAACCCCACTCAGACCCATAGTCAGCTCCATAGGCTCACCTCTACAAAACCTAGCCAAATTTCTCGCCAAACAACTACAGCCCTATGCAGAATCCATCACCACACGTAAAAACTCATTCCAGTTCATAGAGATCATAAAGAAACAAAACTTACAGCCCAGCGACCTACTCGTGAGCTTTGATGTCATATCCCTCTTCACCCAAGTGCCAATCAAAGAAGCCTTGACAGCTATCCAAAACAAATATAACCCCCCCAAGCACATCCTAGATCTGACCAACCACTGCCTATCCAACACATACTTCATCTATAATGGACAAAAATACAAACAAGTAGAAGGAGCACCCACGGGATCACCCCTCTCACCTGTCATTGCCAATCTCTACATGGAACACTTTGAAACCCAAGCTCTAGAAAAATCTGATCACAAACCCAAACTCTGGCTCAGATATGTAGACGACACCTTCATAATCTGGCCACACGGGAAAGGAAAAAAAAAACTTGACAACTTCCTCACACACCTCAATAGCCTACACCCCAAAATACAGTTCACCATGGAAACAGAAGTTAACAACCAACTTCCCTTCCTGGATGTCTTAGTCTACAGGAAACCCAATGGCTCCCTAGGACACACCATCTACCAGAAGAAAGCACACACAAACCGCTATCTGCACGCACTCTCACACCACCACCCAGCACAGATCAACTCCGTAGCCAAGACACTCATCTCCAGAACAAAATGCTTAGCTGACGAACAACACCTAAAAACCGAACTAGACACTCTCACTAACGTACTAACATCCAATGGATTCCAAAGAAATAAGATTACCAAGCTAATCCAAAAAGAACCCCCCACTAAAATCCAAGACAGAGAACAAGAAAACGGCACAGCCCTCCTCCCATATATAAAAGGCACCACAGACAGAATCAGCAAGATCCTCCACAAACACAACAAACCGAAAACTGTACAAACTGAAAAATATCCACCATCGTAAGAAACCCCAAAGACAAAATTGAGTTAGAAAATCAAGGAGTATATGAAATCCCATGCACCGCCTGCCCCACCACATACATCGGACAAACCAACAGAAGAATAAGTGCACGCATTGAAGAACACAAGAACTCAGTCAAAAAAGAGGAACCAACTTCTTCCCTGGTCTAACACTTTAAAGTCACAGGACATGATATTGACTTTAAAAAGACCAGAACTATCGCCAAAACTGAACACTTTAACAACAGAATAATCAGAGAAGCCATTGAGATAGAAAAACGCCCACATTATAGCATGAACAAACGAGATGATACCTCCCGCCTACCAGCCATTTGGAAACCCGCCCTTATTGACAAACGAGTCCCTAACACGAGGAATGACACCAGACCCACACTCACGAGGTCCACACAGGATGTCACCACCGCACATCCACCCAGAAAGCAGACCCAAACCCACACTGATCATGAAGCACGACCAAGGACCAGAAGCCAGACCGCAGCTGCAACATTAGCCATTTCAAAGCCCTCCAATCCATACATGCAGCAGACTGACACCCACTATGAAGATGTAGCACCACCACAAAGCCAAACAACAGCTATGCAGCTCACCAGCTCAAATCCCCCTGCAACACAGACTAAATTGAGCACAACCAAGCCCCCACCCAAACAGGACACACCCCAGCCAATCAGAGCACAAAAACCCCATCCAATCAGAGCACAGCCAAGCTCCCACCCAATCAGTTCAAACCCCACTAGCAGTTAAAAGGAAGAAACAGCTGCGATCACACATTGCTCCCAGAAGCACGGTTGAAGCCTGAAGATGACGAATGAGACTTCGTCGAAACGTTGCCAAGACATTTCCAATTTTACACGGGAGAAAACCCGAACAACCAAAGACCTACATAAAAACACCCGTGAAAACCTCAGAAAACATATATATATATATATATATATATATATATATATATATATATATATATATATATATATATATATATAAACTATGGCGAACCTATGGCACGTGTGTCACAGGTGGTACGCAGCACCCTCTCTGTGGACATGCAAGCTATTGCCCCAGTTCAGCTCTACTGTGCCTGTGTATGTGCCTCCCCCGGCGAGCAGGCCGTCGGGTCCCCCGGCGAACTGCTCATCGGGTCTCTGCCACACATGCGCAGGAGTGGGGTGTGCACATGCGCAGAGGGTGGGGCATGTGCGGGTGAGTGCACACATGCACGGGGGTTCGCCATCAACTTTTACAAAGTTGACTTTGTAAAATAAAATATACAAATAGAATGAGACTATTGCCTTATACATTGTAAGCCGCCCTGAGTCTTCGGAGAAGGGCGGGGTATAAATGTAAACAAAAAAAAAAAAATCAACTATAGCCTCCCATCGGCCTGTGCGCTCCCATAGGGAGGGCCTCCTCAGGGTGCCGTTAGTCAAATAATGTCGACTGGTGGCCCCCAGGGGGAGGGCCTTCTCTGTGGGGGCTCCTAGCCTTTGGAATGAGTTGCCTCCGGGGTTGTGTCAACTCCCCAACCTCCAGTCTTTTAAACGTGAGCTCAAGACCTTTTTATTTCACTGTGCAGGGCTAGCCTGATGAAATTTTTAAGTGGGGGTTTTATGATGGTTTTATCTTAGTTTTAATTCTATTTGGCCATTTTATAATCAGTTTTTTTAATATGTTTTTAATTTTTTTTTATGTTTATGTTGTTTTATTGGCTGTAAACTGCCCTGAGTCCTTCGGGAGAAGGGCGGTATAAAAATCGAATAAATAAATAAATAAATAAATAAAACTTAAATGCATATTTCACTGTTATAAGAAATAAATTTCCAAAATCACGGGGGTCAAACTCGCCGCATCACATTGCCATCACATGACATTTCACAATGTTTTTCCCAGTTGCGGAACTGAGGTGGGCATGGCCTGTGCATGATACCTTTGTCATGGTCAGACCACTCTCTCCTTCGTCTGGACTTTCGGACCGCCGCTCAACACCGCAGGGAGACGGGACCAATACGTTGGTTCCGTCCCAGGCGACTGATGGACCCGGAGAGGTTCCTGATGGAGCTTGGGCCGTTCCCTGGCGACCTGGCCCACGACTCGGCCGAGGAGCTTGTTGCGGCCTGGGAACAGGCCGCGGTGGGCGCTTTGGATCGAGTCGTGCCTTTGCGGCTTCTGACCTGGCGTAGGTCTCAACCAGCTCCTTGGTTTTCCGAGGAGCTGAGGGAGATGAAGCGCCGGAGAAGACGCCTAGAGAGCGCGTGGAGGTCCAGCCGTTCCGAAGCTGACCGAACACTAGTTAGGTCTTTCACTCAGACCTATCTGATGGCATTGAGGGAGGCCAAGCGGCCTATGTCTCTACCCTCATTGCGTCAGCAGAGAACCGCCCAGCCTCCCTGTTTAGGGTGGCTCGCTCCCTCCTTCATCAGGAGGGTGGCAATGATCCCTTACAGGGTTGTGCTAAGGATTTCAGCAGGTATCTGTTCGACAAAATTGCTCAGCTTCGGGACGGTTTGGACCAAAATTGGGTAGTTCCGGGCGAGGAGACAGAGGCTAGTCTTGTTGAGACCATCTGGGAGAAGTTTGATCCTGTGGCTCCCGAGGACATGGACAGGTTGCTGGGGCGGCTGAATGCCACCACATGTTTATTGGACCCGTGTCCCTCCTGGCTGGTGCTGGCCACCCGGGAGGTTACATGAGGCTGGCTCCAGGGGATTGTCAACGCTTCTTTGAGGGAGGGTGTTGTTCCCACCGCCTTGAAAGAGGCGGTGGTGAGGCCTCTCCTCAAGAAGCCTTCCCTGGACCCAGCTGTTTTGGGCAACTACCGTCCAGTCTCCAACCTTTGCTTCGTGGCGAAGGTTGTTGAGAGTGTGGTGGCACATCAGTTACCCCAGTACCTGGATGAATCTGTCTATCTAGACCCGTTCCAATCCGGCTTCCGACCCGGGTACAGCACGGAGACAGCTTTGGTCGCGTTGGTGGATGACCTCTGGAGGGCCCGGGATAGGGGTTATTCCTCTGCCCTGGTTCTCCTAGATCTCTCAGCGGCTTTTGATACCATCGACCATAGTATCCTGCTGCGACGGTTGGAGGGACTGGGAGTGGGAGGCACCGTGTTTCGGTGGTTCTCATCCTATCTCTCCGACCGATCGCAGACGGTGTTGGCAGGGGGGCAGAGATCGACCTTGAGGCACCTCCTTTGTGGGGTGCCACAGGGTCGCCTCTCGCCTCCTGTTCAACATCTACATGAAGCCGCTGGGTGAGGTCATCAGTGGTTTTGGGGTGAGATACCAACTGTACGCGGATGACACCCAGCTGTACATTTCTACCCCTGACCACCCCAATGAAGCTGTCGAAGTGCTGTCTCGGTGTTTGGAAGCCGTACAGGTCTGGATGGGGAGAAACAGGCTCAAACTCAACCCCTCCAAGACTGAGTGGCTGTGGATGCCGGCATCCCGGTACAGTCAGCTGCAACCGCGGCTGACTGTTGGGGGCGAGTCATTGGCCCCGATGGAGAGGGTGTGCAATCTGGGTATTCTCCTGGATGGACGGTTGTCTTTTGAAGAACACTTGGCGACCGTCTCCAGGAGAGCTTTTTACCAGGTTCGCCTGGTCCGCCAGTTGCGCCCCTTTCTAGACCGGGATGCCTTATGCACGGTCACTCATGCCCTTGTCACTTCGCGCCTGGACTACTGCAATGCTCTCTACATGGGGCTCCCCTTGAGATGCACCCGGAGACTACAGTTGGTTCAGAATGCGGCCGCGCGGGTGATAGAGGGAGCCACTTGTGGCTCCCATATAACACCGATCCTGCGCAGGTTGCACTGGCTGCCTGTGGTTTTCCGAGTGCACTTCAAGATGTTGGTTACCACCTTTAAAGTGCTCCATGGCATAGGACCAGGATATCTTCGGGACCGCCTTCTGTTACCACATGCCTCCCACCGGCCGGTACACTCCCATAGAGAGGGTCTTCTCAGGGTGCCGTCAGCCAAACAGTGTAGGCTGGCGTCCCCCAGGGGGAGAGCCTTCTCTGTGGGCGCACCTACCCTCTGGAACGAGCTTCCCCCAGGACTTCGACAACTTCCTGACCTCCGGACCTTTCGCCGCGAGCTGAAGACATATCTATTCTTTTGAGCAGGACTGGCTTAAATAAGGTTTTTAAATATGGATTTTATTGGGGTTTATTTTTTATATTTTGTATGGTATTTTAAATTTAGGCTATTTTGAATAAGTTTTTTAAAATGTGTTTTATTGTAATATATTGTATTATTTTATTTGCCTGTTCACCGCCCTGAGTCCTTCGGGAGAAGGGCGGTATAAAAATTATATTATTATTATTATTATTATTATTATTATTATTATTATTATTATTATTATTATTATTATTATTATTATTATTATTATTATTACATCTGGTCTGCGGGTCACCAGTTTGACATCCCTCTCCTAAATCATACCTTTCTCTCAATATTGTGCTAATATACCTCCAGAAAATGTTGAGTAGGAAACTTAATACTGCTTGATGGCATCTACCCTTTCTTTTGCCCATTAGCTTAGTAGGTCTATTGAAGAGACTTTTTACTGCATGTATTGCAAATTTCCCTAAGCCTATCAACTGTAGAGGAAACAACTTCAAAGAATTATTCATCCGTATTTGCTTAGTCTTAAGCCATATAACTACAGTATACTTTTTCAGGTTTAATTATGTGGATTGGATTACTTTTTTCATAATACAATATCAATTGGTAAACTAAAAAAAATCTGTCAGTGCAGATGGATTTAAAGCAGACTTTTTCACTCAAAACCATGATCAGCAACAGTATCTACAAATATAGTGTTAATATTATGAGGCCATTTTTCCCTACCTAATATTTCATATTGCTCTTTACCTTTCCTCATTTTGGTAATTTTCTAAAATTGTATATGTTCTATTTCTTTCCTCATAAAACTTTGGAATTCCTAGATGAAAATAATGAGGGAATATTAGAGATAGGGATTACACTATTATAAGGTCATCAAAGAAAATAAAGAAACACAAAAAATAAATAACCAGAAACAGACATGACTAGGAGAGCCTTTGCATAGCTTTGGTTGGTGCATCAGCAGCAAACTTTCCTGGATCTGGATTCCCTGCATTCATTCATTCAAGCCCTAGTCATCTCTCACTCGGATTACTGCAATATACTCTATGTGTGGCTATTGGTAGCTGGTTTAAAGTACAGTAGGAAGAGCAATCTTTGGGCCTCTAGAACAGGGGTTAAATTCAAGGTACATGGGCTGGATCTGGCCCGTGGGCTGCTTAAATCTGGCACATGGGGCCAGCCTGGAAATAGCAAATGCCCGTTTTCAGCCTGGATGGTCTCCTGCAACATCCTGCGAGGCCTCCATGCTGCATTTTGGCCTGCAAAGTGCTGCGGAGGCATCCATCCCATCTTCCCTAGTCAGCCTCCGGAGAACTACAATGCTGATTTGGCCTTCGAAGAAATCCAGTTTGACAGCCCTGTTCTAGAATGACTCATATTACAGCCCTACTCTGCAAATTGCACTGGCTGGCAATTTATTTATGAGTGCAAGGTGTTGATTATGACCTTTAAAACCTTTAAGAGTATGGATCTATCTATCTATCATCTATCTGATGAACCATCTCCACCTGATAGGTCAGGCTTGCCTCAATGTGCTGGCAGGGAAAGCCTACTGCAGATCTGGTCATTCAAAGAACTTCAGCTATCAGGATCCAGACAAAGAGCCTTCTCTGGCCTAGCACCCAGCCTTTGGAAAATCATATCCCCACAGTAAAATCTGCCCCTACCCCCCTATTTCCTGGGCTTTTTGATCATTATTCATTATCCCTCGTAGAACACTTTCTAGCTTCCCATTTATGTTATTCATTAAATCCTTGATCTCCCTGTGATTTCTTATCGTAATATCATAAATGCTTTGAAACATCGATACCATTTCTTTTGGCAAACCACTTATTTCCCCCTGCTGAAACATTTTGTATTCTTTTGATAAGTCCAAATATAGCTCAATAGTCTGTCAATTGTCTATCACTGCCCCAGAGTCTCAATTATCTTTGACCTCAGAAAGTCAATCTGGAAACTGTTTACTCAATCCTGATGTTGCTCCTCGGGGAAGACAGTAATTATAATTTTTTATGTCCCATAGTTAGTCAATTTAATTCTTTTTAGTAATCCAGGAAGATTTCCAAATGTCTCCTTAAGTCTACCCTCATTTTTTTTCTTGTTGTATATTGAATAAAGATAAAGTACAGGTGGCCTATAAATGTTGAAGAACTGTATCTAGATGTAGAAAGGCATCTACCCTTTCTACACACACGTACACACACCATAGCAGTTAATAATGTTGACTGGAGCTGAGGAAAAATGACTACATATCACAAACATGGATATTTTCTCAATTACTCCCTGTAACATAAAGAAGCATGTTCAATATAAATCATTTCCAGGATTCCAAACTTGCAGTTTTAATCAGCTGGTATTTCTATATATTTTAATTTTTATTTCTGAATCTGACTTGAAAAGGCTATTTTTTTACATTATTGTTTTTACAAAGAATTTCTTCTGGGACTGCAAAGGAAAGCTATCTTACAACGGAAAGAGATTTCCTTTTCTATAAAACCAAGAATATCGCCCACATGTTCACCTGGGACAAACTTGGCCAGAGTAAATAGTCTAGAAGGTTACAGGAGCCTGGGAATGTTTAACCTCAAGAAAATAATTGGAGCTCAACAAGATCAGAAGAAATTGCACAGGAAGTATGGATAGTAACCCTTTAATGTTCCCCCAAATGATCAAAACTGAATTGTTCTTCTGTTAAATTACAGAGTTATAATAACTGAGGAATAAAGAATGGAGAAAGTCATACATAAAATATTAGCTTATTATGACTTTTAAAAATATCTAGAATAGATGTTTTTTCCTTTCACACTATGCAAGAACATTAAGGTTTTATAATTAAGATCACAGATCTCATTTCAACAGCCATGTGGCTTGGAAGAGAGGTCAATAGTTTCTATAGCTATTTTGTAGAAACTATGTATTGATTTCTGAAATTACCTTAATCAAGCATTAACAACTTCTTGATTACTTTTCTCTTATTTGTGTTTTGAAGTTTATATATATATATACATATATATATACATATACATACATACATACATACATATATATATATATATATATATATATATATATATATATATATATATATAGGTCTTTGGTTGTTCGGGTTTTCTCCCGTGTAAAATTGGAAGTGTCTTGGCGACGCTTCGACGAAGTCTCATTCGTCATCTTCAGGCTTCAGCTTCGTGCTTCTGGGAGCAATGTGTGATCGCAGCTGTTTCTTCCTTTTAACTGCTAGTGGGGGTTTGAACTGATTGGGTGGGAGCTTGGCTGTGCTCTGATTGGATGGGGGTTTTTCTGTGCTCTGATTGGCTGGGGGTGTGTCCTGTGTTGGTGGGGGCTTGGTTGTGCTCAATCTAGTCTGTGCTGCAGGGGGATTTGAGCTGGTGAGCTGCATAGCTGTTGTTTGGCTTTGTGGTCGTGCTACATCTTCATAGTGGGTGTCAGTCTGCTGCATGAATGGATTGGAGGGGTTTGAAATGGCTAATGTTGCAGCTGCGGTCTGGCTTCTGGTCCTTGGTCGTGCTTGGTCGTGCTTGGTCGCCAAGACACTTCCAATTTTACACGGGAGAAAACCCGAACAACCAAAGACCTATATACAAACACCCGTGAAAACCTCAGAAAACAAATATATATATATATATATATATACACACACACACACAAATGTGTATGTGTGTTTATGTACGCGCGCGCGCACACACACACACACGCTGAAAGTGTTAAGGATATATATATATGGCAGTTAGCAATACAACCAGGCAATGCACTCCTAAACATATTCAGCACCCAGGCTGGAGAATATAGCCAAGTTTTTAGGGCCTTACAAAAGGCTAACAAAAAACATTCTACTCTCTGAATGGAGGATGTTCCATAGAGCAGGAGGCACTGCAGAAAAGGCTTTTCTCATGGAACCAATCAGCCAACACTCTTTAGCTGATGGGAACTGCAGCATGCCCATTCCGCTTGATCTGGTTGGATGGGAAGAGACTCTTGGAAAAAGGCGATGCCTTAGATTTTTCTATCTTTTCGTCCTGGAAAGAATTGCCAAGAAATTTCAGGATATATGAAGGCAATTTGTATTCCACATCATTTGTTTTACAGAAGCTGCAGCTACAACTCTACCTCAACAGAAGTTACGTGCATAAAGAAGAACATCTCCAATTCTAACTACTCTACTAAAATAACATTATTTGCTTCAAGAAAAGGCAAGAGGAATAAGAATAATTGACATAAAGATCATATCAGATAAAGTAGAAGGAATTAAAGCAGGATTGCTCATGGTTACAATTCTTGCTTTAGGTTCTTAAAATATTGATTTTAATTTTGAAAGAACTTTTTCATTTGTATTAACTCTACACAAATTATATATGATTTTTCAAACTTATTTTTTTTAAACTTTGAACAAATTGAAGTTTGTTATAATATAAAAGATAATAGGAGAACGGAACAGAGGGAAGGAAGTGCAAGAGAAAAGGGGAAGGGGAAAAAAGCAGTGACTTCCAACAATTTTCAGTACAGTAAAATATAAAATTATAACCTCAACTTTTCACTCTACATATTTAGGAAATACTGGCCATTTTTATAACAATAAACTTATCTGATCATCAAAATCCAAAATCAAACATTCATTTTTCTGTTTTGAGCATAAAGTTCTGAAATAGTTTCAAAACTGGACATATTCTTTTCTTAATCAAAACAGTTAATTTTATTATCTCCATATTTTTTCCACCTATTTTTCCATTATAGGAACTGACATCGTTCCATTTTTGAACATATAAAATTCTCATTGCATTCAACATAACAGAGCTCTACATTTTTTCAAGCTTTTCAAACTATTGTTCAATAGTTCTAACAGAAAAACTTCTGGTTTCATTTCTGACTTAATTTACTGATCAACATTCAATATATTTATTCCCCTTTTTAAAAAATCTTCAATGAAAAACTATCAATTCTATATACATTAATATATCAATTTTATAAGATATAAAACCAATAAAATTTAAAACATTTCCTATTATTTAACTACCTTGTTGGTTTTGAATTTCTAGCCTGACAGATAATAACTATTTCAGCTAAAACAAGCATACTCCAAATATAACTTATTTTAATTATAAATGGAATTTCAAAGCAAAGCTCAATTTGCAACACAGCTAACCTTGGAAGATTTAAAATAGAATAGAATAGAATAGAATAGAATTTTATTGGTCAAGTGTGATTGGACACACAAGGAATTTGTCTTGGTGCATATGCTCTCAGTGTACATAAAAGAAAAGATACGTTCATCAAGGTACAACATTTACAACACAATTGATGGTCAATATATCAATATAAATCATAAGGATTGCCAGCAACAAGTTATAGTCATACAGTCATAAGTGGAAAGAGATTGGTGATGGGAACTATGAGACGATTAATAGTAGTGCAGATTCAGTACATAGTTTGACAGTGTTGATGGAATTATTTGTTTAGCAGAGTGATGGCCTTCGGGAAAAAACTGTTCTTGTGTCTAGTTGTTCTGGTGTGCAGTGCTCTATAGCATCGTTTTGAGGGTAGGAGTTGAAACAGTTTATGTCCAGGATGCGAGGGGTCTGTAAATATTTTCATGGCCCTCTTCTTGATTCGTGCAGTATACAGGTCCTCAATGGAAGGCAGGTTGGTAGCAATTATTTTTTCTGCAGTTCTAATTATCCTCTGAAGTCTGTGTTTTTCTTGTTGGGTTGCAGAACCGAACCAGACAGTTATAGAGGTGCAAATGACAGACTCAATAATTCCTCTGTAGAACTGAATCAGCAGCTCCTTGGGCAGTTTGAGCTTACTGAGTTGGCGCAGAAAGAACATTCTTTGTTGTCCTTTTTTAATGATGTTTTTGATGTTAGCTGTCCATTTGAGATCTTGCGATATGATAGAACCTAGAAATTTGAAGATTTGATACTGTTGATACTGTGTTGATACTGTGTTGTCTACTATTGTGAGAGGTGGAAGTATGGAAGGGTTTCTCCTAAAGTCTACCACCATTTCTACGGTTTTGAGTGTGTTCAGTTCCAGATTGTTTTGGTTGCACCACAAGGCTAGTCATTCGACCTCTCGTCTATATGCGGATTCGTCATTGTCTCGAATGAGACCAATCACTGTTGTGTCATCTGCGAACTTCAGTAGCTTAACAGATGGATCATTGGAGATGCAGTCATTGGTATACAGAGAGAAGAGAAGTGGGGAGAGCACACAGCCTTGGGGGGCCCCTGTGCTAATTTTACAGGTATTTGATGTGATCTTGCTTAGCTTCACCTGCTGCCTCCTTTTTGTTAGGAAGCTTGTGATCCACTTACAAGTCTGTTCCGGTACCTGTAGCTGGTTTAGCTTAGTTAGAAGAATGTCTGGAATGATGGTATTGAATGCTGAACTAAAGTCTACAAAAAGGACCCTTGCATAGGTCTTTGCACGTGCTCCGGCCCCTTAGTCCCTACCTGTTCCTCGGGCGGCCATGATCCTCAGAGCCTGGATCTTCGGTTGATGTTATGTAATGCCCGGTCCGTGGCAAATAAAGCCCCCTTGATTTGCGATCTTATTCAGGGGGAGTCCGCGGACCTTATGGGCATTACGGAGACCTGGTTGGGGCCAGAGGGGGGGGGTTCCCCTCGTTGAACTGTGCCCCCCAGGTTTCCGAGCATTCCATCAGCCGAGGGCCCAGGGTAGGGGTGGAGGGATGGCGGTTGTCATTAAGGAAGATCTTGAGCCGAGGGAGGCCACTGTTCCTCAGATTGCCAGCTGTGAATCCCTCTATGTGAGGTGGGGCCATAGGAATCAGTTGGGCTTGCTGATCACGTACCTGGCTCCTTGCTGCGTGACCACAGCCCTGCCCGAGCTGCTGGAGTTATTTGCCACTGTGGCAGTTGAGACCCCCAGACTTATAGTTATGGGGGATTTCAACTTGCCATCAACTGGCTTATTATCGACTGCAGCTCGGGAGTTCCAGGCTTCCATGATGGCCTTGGACCTGATTCGAGTAAATGATGGCCCTACGCACATGGGGGGAGGCACGCTGGATCTGATTTATATCTCTGGTCAGTGGTTAAATGATCTGATACTAGACGATTTAGTAACAGAACCAATGTCATGGTCCGATCATTTTCTCCTTCGCCTAGACTTCCGAACCGCCACCCACCATCGCAGGGAGACGGAACCTACACGTTGGTTCCGTCCCAGGCGCCTGATGGACCCTGAGAGGTTCCTGACGGAGCTTGGGCCATTCCCTGAGGATCTGGCCCACGGCACGACTGAGGAACTAGTTGCGGCCTGGGAACAGGCCGCGGCTGGGGCCTTGGACCGTGTCGTGCCTTTGCGGCCTCTGACCCGGCGCAGATTTCGTCCGGCCCCTTGGTTCTCCGAGGGGCTGAGAGAGATGAAACGCCGGAGAAGACGCCTAGAGAGCACTTGGAGGTCCAGTCGTTCCGAAGCTGATTGGACACTAGTTAGGTCCTATTCTAGGACCTACCTAGTGGCAATGAGGGAGGCGAGGCATTCTTATGCCTCCACCCTCATTGTGTCGGCAGATAACCGCCCGGCCGCCCTGTTTCGGGTGACCCGCTCCCTCCTTCATCAGGAGGTGCGGGATGACCCTTTGCAGGGACGTGCCGAGGAGTTTAGTGGTTATCTATACGACAAAATCGCTCAGCTCCGGGATGGTCTGGACCGAAATTGGGATGATCCAAGCGAGGGAGAGGAGGCAGGTCTTGTTGAGTCTGTTTGGGATGAATTTGACCCTGTGGCTCCCGAGGACATGGACAGGTTGTTGGGGAAGCTCCACGCCACTACATGTTTACTGGATCCGTGTCCTTCCTGGCTGGTGCTGGCCACTCAGGAGGTGACACGAGGCTGGCTCCAGAGGATTATAAATGCTTCTTTGTTGGAAGGGGTTTTCCCTGCCGCCTTGAAAGAGGCGGTGGTGAGACCCCTCCTTAAGAAGCCCTCTTTGGACCCGGCTATCTTGGGAAATTATCGGCCAGTCTCCAACCTTCGCTTTGTTTCGAAGGTTGTAGAGAGTGCTGTGGTGCGCCAGCTACCCCAATACCTGGATGAATCCGTCTATCTAGCCCCCTTCCAGTCCGGCTTCCGACCCGGTTACAGCATGGAGACAGCTTTGGTCGCATTGGTGGATGATCTCTGGAGGGCCAGGGACAGGGGTTATTCCTCTGCCCTGGTCCTATTAGACCTCTCAGCGGCTTTTGATACCATCGACCATGGTATCTTGCTGCGCCGGCTGGGGGGATTGGGAGTGGGAGGCACCGTTTATCGGTGGTTCTCCTCCTATCTCTCCGACCGGTCGCAGACGGTGTTGACAGGGGGGCAGAGGTCGACCGCGAGGGCCCTCACTTGTGGGGTGCCGCAGGGGTCGATTCTCTCGCCCCTTCTGTTCAACATCTACATGAAGCCGTTGGGTGAGATCATCAGTGGCTTTGGGGTGAAGTACCATCAGTACGCTGATGACACTCAGCTGTACTTCTCCACCCCAGGTCACCCCAATGAAGCTGTTGAAGTGCTGTCCCGGTGTTTGGAAGCCGTACGGGTCTGGATGGGGAGAAACAGGCTCAAGCTCAATCCCTCCAAGACGGAGTGGCTGTGGATGCAGGCATCTCGATTCAGTCAGCTGCAGCTGCAGCTGACTGTTGGAGGCGAGTTATTGGCCCCAAAGGATAGGGTGCGCAACTTAGGTGTCCTCCTGGATGAGCTGTCGTTTGAAGACCATTTGACGGCCGTCTCCAGGGGGGCCTTCCACCAGGTCCGCCTGGTTCGGCAGTTGCGCCCCTTCCTTGATCGGGATGCCTTGTGCACAGTCACTCACGCACTCGTTACCTCTCGCTTGGATTATTGTAATGCTCTCTACATGGGGCTCCCCTTGAGGTGCACTCGAAGGCTTCAGTTAGTCCAGAATGCAGCTGCGCGGGTGATAGAGGGAGCATCACGTAGCTCCCACGTAACACCGCTCCTGCGCAGACTGCACTGGCTACCTGTGGCTTTTCGGGTGCACTTTAAGGTTTTGGTTACGACCTTTAAAGCGCTCCATGGCTTAGGGCCTGGGTACTTACGGGACCGCCTGCTGTTACCACATGCCTCCCACCGACCCGTACGCTTTCACAGAGAGGGACTTCTCAGGGTGCCGTCCGCCAAGCAATGTCGGCTGGCGGCCCCCAGGGGAAGGTCCTTCTCTGTGGGGGCTCCCACACTCTGGAACGAACTTCTCCCGGGGTTACGCCAAATACCTGACCTTCGGACCTTTCGCCACGAACTGAAGACACATCTTTTCATTCACGCGGGGCTGGCTTAAATTTTATGGATTTTATAGTTTTTATTAATTTTAAATGGGGTTTTAGTTTTCTATATATTTTAAATTTTTAGGCAAATTATAATAAGTTTTTTAATTTTGCATTTTATATAATATTGTCTTGTCTGTTTTTATTTGCCTGTACACCGCCCTGAGTCCTTCGGGAGAAGGGCGGTATAAAAATCAAATAAATAAATAAATAATAAATAAATAATTTATCTTATTATCTTCTTTATTTCCATCTTTTATTGGTGTTGTTGGAAGTCAAGATATTCAGGTCTAATAAGTTCAAAATTTTCATGTATCTAGGCATCAGTTTGGGTATTGCTCCAAGGACTCTATTATTATTGATACAACCATTGATTTTTTCCTCCGCAATTGCTCAGTTTCAATTTGCAGATCACAGTATTTCATTATTTTTTCTAGCTGTTTTTCCTCAATTTGTGCATCAACTGGTATTGCAATATCAATGAACCAGACTTTTTTTCTTTTCCTTAATAGTTATGTCAAGAGTGTTGTAGGCCAATGTCTGTCTGTTTGAACCTGAAAGTCCCACAAGATCTTGACCTGTATATTTTCAAGTATTTTGTCAGTTTGGGGTTACCAGTAATTTTTGCGGCATTCAAACCCAGGCTTCTGGCAAAACTTCCAATATATGATTTTGACAACTCAGTAATGACATTTTAGATAATCAGTTTGTGAGATTTTGCTGTAGCCAGTGATAAGGTGACCCACCATTTCATCGTTCTTGTTGCATAAGCGACATTTGCTATTGTTACCTATATGTTGAATTTTGGCTTCCATGGAACTGGTCTGCAGGGCTTGTTTTTGGGCAGCCAAAATGAAGCCTTCAGTTTCTTTCTTCAGCACCCCTGATCTCAATCATCTCCATGATAGCTTTGTATCTATCTTTCCTTCAATGTCCTTCAGATATTCACTGAAGGCTTCTTTTTCCAGTTAGAAGCTGGATGCTCAATTGTTTGCTTTCAATATTCTGTTTTCAATCTCACTGTTTTCAAGAGGCTACCCTTGTTCACCTCTTTCAGCAGAGGCTCTTTTGCTTTTTTATGTACTCATTTAAGTCGTGTTTTTCCTCTTCCAGTTTGTTTCATCTATAAGAGTCCTCTGCCATCATCATTATCACATTATAAAAAGCATAGGTACTGACTGGAAATTCTGAGCTGTCTGCAAAGCTCGGAAAGTTAAACTGCACTTATGCCACTACTGAGGCTGAAAACTAAAATGTTTGTGGAAGATGCATTTTACATCTGGAATCAAATGGTACAGCAAAAGTAATACAGGTAGTCTGTCAACTTACAATCACAATTAAGCCCAACATTTATATTGCTAACCGATCCATTTAAGTGGGTTTTGCCCCATTTTATGTCCCTTCTTGCCACAGTTGTTAAGTGAATCATTCAGTTGTTAAGTTAATAACTGTTAAGTGAATCTGGTTTGACCCTTGACTTTGCAGGTGAGAAGGTCATAAAAGATGGTCAAATGACCAAAGGCACTGCAGCTGTCATAAATATGAACCAGTTGCCAAGCATCTGAATCATGTCACCATAGGGATTCTGCAAGAATTATGTGAAAAACAGTGGTGTCACTCTTTTTAGTACCACTGTAACTTTGAATGGTCATTAAGTGAACGCTTATAAATCAAGGATTACTATGTATAAAGACAAATGGTTTCAATGCATTAGAATAGAATAGAATAGAATAGAATAGAATAGAATAGAATAGAATAGAATAGAATAGAATAGAATAGAATAGAATAGGATTTTTATTGGCCAAGTGTGATTGGACACACAAGAATTTGTCTTGGTGCATATGCTCTCAGTGTACATAAAAGAAAAGATACCTTCATCGAGGTACAACATTTACAACATAAATGATGGTCATAGGGTACAATTTAACACTTAATGATACAACACTTAAGGATAAGCATAGGATATAAATAAGCAGTCAGGAACAATCAATATCAATATAAATCATAAGGATCAGGGATGAAATCCAAAACTTTTCCCTATCGGTTCTATGGGCGTGGCTTGGTGGGCATGGCAGGGGAAGGATATTGCAAAATCTCCATTCCCACCTCACTTTAGGTGAAAGGTACTGCAAAATCTCCATTCCCTCCCCTCCTGGGGGAAGGATATTGCAAAATTTCCATTTCCACCCCACTCTGGAGCCAACCAGAGGTGGTATTTGCCCGTTCTCCAAACTACTCAAAATTTCCGCTACCGGTTCTCCAGAACCTGTTAGAATAAGCTGACCAGACATCCCGCTTTTGGCAGGACAGTCCTGCTTTTGACAAATTTGTCCCGCGGCGTTTTAAAAAAGCCCTGCTTTTTCCTGCGGAGGCGACAACTTTCAAGACACGTGGACTTCAACTCCCAGGATTTCCAGCCACGGCTTCCCGTGCTGCACCGCGATTGGCTCCCTCTGGCCTCCTCTCAAAAAGAGAGGTGCAGCTTTGCCATTGGTTGCGCAGACGGGGCACGCTGGCAATTGGGTGTTGCTAGGGAGATGGAGGCATGTTCCTGCTCTGCCCGGGCCTCATTTGACTCACCGGCCTTGCACCTGCCTGGCGCTGGCGGACGAAGTTCCCTCAAGCCTGTCTCGACGGCGGGGAGCAGCCAAGCCCTTGTAGCAAGGTGGGTGCGTGGGAAGGCCTGGGGGTGTCGCTCGGTTCCCACAGGAGGAGGAAGGTCTCCGTGCCTGGACTGGGCTGCAAAGCGTGTGTCAATCGCCTCGGCCTGCTGTCCATCTAGCAGGACTGTCCTGCGGCCGCCTCCCACCCACGCAGTGCCAGCCTACCCTACCCCATCTGGATAAAGAGTGATGGAGAAAAAGAGGGGGGCAGAAAATGATGAAGGAGGGAGAGAGAGATGAAGGATAGAAGGGGGAGAAAGATGAAGGAGACAAAGGGGGGAGAAAGATGGAGAGAAAGAGAGGGAGGGAGAAGGAGAGATTAAGGAGAGAAAGATTGAGAGAAAGGGGGGAGAAAGATGAAGGAGAGAGAGGGAGGGAGAAAGAGAGATTAAGGAGAGAAAGATTGAGAGAAAGAGGGGGAGAAAGATGAAAGAGAGAAAGAGCAAGAGGGAGAAAGAGATTAAGGAGAGAAAGAGAGAAAGGGGGAGAAAGATGGAGAGAAAGAGAGAGGGAGAATGGATTTGTTCTGGTAATTGGTTTAACAAGCACAGCACTGAAAAAGTGACTTACGACTGTTTTTTCATACTTAAGAACATTGCAGCAAACAGTCATTAGGGCAAAGAAGTTGTGTCACATGACCACCTGGACATGCCCACCTGGTCACATGAAGCACCACAGTTGTGACATGAGTGACATGGTTATTAAAAATGTTGCAACAGGGATAAATGATGACCGGTCATAAGTGTGAGGACTGATCAAAAGTGCGAGAACTGTCAGAAATCACTTATCCCTTTTGCAGCATTTTGTGCATAGGGACTACTCAGAGGGCTGAAAAAGTTATTTTTGACCTGTCCTCACACTTTTGACTGGTCCTCACACCTACAACTGTCTTCACATTTTACATTTTGCACCCTATCTTGTAACCGTGGTGAAGAGAAGCAGTTGTGAAATAAGTGACATGGTTGTTAAAAATGCTGCAATGGGCATAAATGTGAGGATAGTCATAAGTGCGAGGACCGGTCAGAAATTACTTTTTTTAGCCCTCTGAGTAGTTTCTATGCCCATAGCCAGGGCCACCCAGTCTCATGACCACCAAGCCACACCCCAAAATAAGCACGCCCACAGAACCAGTACTACAAAAATTTAGAATCCCCTCCCCCACTCGTCAATGGTGTCCCACTTTACCAATGTTAAAATCTGGTCACTATATGTTAGAACTTGATGGATTTCACCCCTGATAAGGATTACCAGCAACAAAGTTAGTCATACAGTCATAAGTGGAAAGAGATTGGCGATGGGAACGATGAGAAGATTAATAGTAGTGAAAATTTAGTAAATAGTTTGACAGTGTTGAGGGACTTGTTTAGCAGAGTAATGGCATTCGGGAAAAAACTGTTCTTGTGTCTAGTTGTTCTGGTGTGCAGTGCTCTATAGCATCGTTTTGAGGGTAGGAGTTGAAAGAGTTTATGTCCAGGATGTGAGGGATCTATAAATATTTTCACGGCCCTCTTCTTGATTCATGCAGTATACAGCTCCTCAATGGAAGGCAGATTGGTAGCAATTATTTTTTCTGCAGTGCAATGCATTGCTGGAAACCTCCCTTCTCAGGAAAGTAGTATTAGTTTACCCTAAGTTAACTAATCCATTATAGTGCTATGATATTGTCACTCTTTATGGAATGCAAGTAGCACTTTATGGTACAAAAATAGGTTAAGATTCCATAGATTCTTTTGTTTTGTAATTCTTTTGATTCTAAATTTATCATGATTAACACCTGCTCCATCAGGTTGAATTTTGAACCAGGCAAAAATTAAAAATGAGTGTAATTATATTTTTCCTGCCTTCATATTCTTATACAGGGAAATGTATGTATATGCGGAAACAGTGAACAGCTTAAAACTATTCCATTTTACAACTCTAGCAAATAAAATTCTGTTGTGAATTTAATCCTCCTATTTCTGCTGGGCTGAGACAGAAATATTAAATTGAGCCAATTGATTTCATTTTATTTTATTTAATCTAGGATATCAGAGAAGCCTAATGGCAATTCAAAAATAAACCTGGTAGGTCTCTGATTTAATCATAAATTGATTAGATTCAGTGCTTCAGATTGTCTCTATCTTCTGAATATTCCAATAGTTATAAGACAGCTCCCTTTTTCTCGCTGGTTATCTAAGTGACTATTTCCCCAAAATTGCTACACCTCCAAATGAGTTTGACAGTACAAATCCCAGAATTTTCAGCCAGAACCCCAGTAACTGACCATGTGGGAAATTAAAGCTGGCCATGTAAATAGGGAGTACTATTTTGGAAGCGACAACTTTCCAGTCTAATTTATTAGCCTGCACAATTTTGGCACAAATTTTGGAAAATAATCTCTCTTTAGAGCAGTGGGACCTTCTTCCGATATATATGTAAGATGATTTAACGTTCTTTAGATTTGTGAGGTAAATAAAAAAGCAACAATCCAGGAGGGAGAGAGAGAGATGAAGTCCTCTTTTTTGGGTGGGTGTAAACGGAATTTAGAAGCCATCCCTCTGAGATCTTATACACAGGCGAGCTCCAGGATTCTTGAACTGTCTAGCTGACAGTTAACAAGACAAAGAACAGCACAAAATGCCCGCCGAACAGCCCTCACAACCTTTTCCCCCTCCCCTAGCGGGCAACGAACCGCCACCTGGGGATGAGGAAGGTCGCGGAGGCAGCACAGACTAGTCTGAACCTTAAAGCTACCAATCAGCTCTTCTGAGGTCCGCATGACAGAGGGGGGAGGGGAGACTTCCAAATTAGTATTCCGTGCGTGCCTGCGTGCGCCCAGTCAGGAGGAGCTTATGGGCTTGACGTAGATTTAAAGGCGCCGAAAGAAAAGAAAAAGAGACGATCCTTCCCAACCTTCTGCCCTGCTGCGTCACGCCTGGAGGACGTCACAGGCGTCACGCTGTCCTAAGCCAAAGCCGTCCTGCGCGAGACACTAGCTGATGTCACGTTGGGAACTGAGGGCGGCGTTGACTCGTCCTTTCTCTCGCATCGAGCGTTCGGGGAAGGCGTGGCTTCTTGTTTCGGCCCGTGAAGGTGGGGGCTGGAGCAGGTGGCCGGATGAGGTCGGAATTATTTAGCCCCTCCCCTTCTCCCCAGACCCACCCCGGCATATTGAACATTTCAACTCCCATGATGCTGTGCTGGACAGGAATTATGGTTCCTTGAACTCTTAACTCATCCGAAGGGACAGGCGTGAGATGGCAGGTCTGTCACATAATTTTTAAAAAGAGGGAAATGTCGAAGGTAGTTCTCACAGCTAATCCGCTCAGAATTCAGCCAATGGGATTTATTCCCAGGTAAGTACAGATAAAATTGCATGCGAGGATGGCTGTTGTGGAAAAGATTTGAACATGGGATTGAAAACCTTGTAAAAAGTAAAGATGTTTTACATAACCATTAGTCTCTCTTTCGATTTGTTTTGCTTTTTTTTTTTTAATCATTTGCCTAATAACCTAATGCTGTTGTAGACTAAAGAATGGTGGGGTATTTGCTTGGTTCCAAGAGACGCATCTAACAGTTTCTATTCTTGGATATTTTTTCTTCTTCTTACCTTTATGTCTGCTTACCCTTATTCTCATAATTCTCAGGAACTATGAAATTCAGAAGCCACATCGCATGGAAGAAATGTTTCCTGGGTTGGAAGAGCAAGGAAAAGAGATGGTCTTCATTATTCCCTTCCAGGGATAATGGTTAGGGTTTCTTAAAGGCATATGGTTGTTTTCAGTCTTGTCCCAATTCAGCTAAAGTCATTTTATATCTTGCTGACTGTACAATACTGATAAAAGATATTCTCAACATGCTCAAAGGCATGGTAGGCAAGAGCCACATTAGTCTAGAGTGGCAAAGAGTCAGGAATCTGGTAACATCTTTTCTGACTATAGAATTTTATTAAAGCTCTCATACTCTTACATTTTTCAATCAAAATCAGTTATATAGAAAAAAAGTGCTACCAGATTTTTATGGAACATGTTCAAAGTATCATTTGCATGTCCTGTGCCACTCTGCTCAAATATTGTAGGTAATGAAACCTTGCACAAATGTAAATTATAACTACAGTTTATATTGTATTTTCTGTAAATCTGAGTAAATGTTACACAAAATTGCATCTTTGGATGTGTTTAGTCTGTAATAGTGTCCGTAAGTTAAAAGGTACCTAATTCTGGAAATAGAACAGGTTAAAATTGTTCTGCAGTCCTCGGTGATGTAGATGAACTTTCCAGATAAACTGGAATAGAATCAACCTCAACAAAGAAGCAACACTTTTGCCAGCAGGATCCATGTGGAATTTTTGTGGGCATCTCTGTTATTTCTATTAGTAGATAGCAGACCCTGGACTGTTCTCAAAAGAATATTTCCAAATGTTGCAGATGGAAAAATCAAAATGGTCTTGTCAGTGTATAGAGCTGTTAAAAAATAGTCAAAAGCAATATAACATAATAAGGGTATTATTCCCCAGGAATTAACATTTCTGTATGCTCTGTTCTTGTATCTTATGACTTTTCAATGAGTCTTTATTTGGGGGGAATAAGTAGTCAGCAGTCTTTTGACAAAGAGAGCCCTTTTTAGAGTCTCACAAGCTGTCTGGTCTAGGATTGAATAATAAGGGCACATATGAATAGTTTGAAAATTCTTTTCTAGATTATTTTGAGTGAAAAAAAATATTCCCAAATTCAGCTTTGAAAAGATTGCCATTGGACCCTTTATTTTACTACAAAAAATAAAGCTTGGGAAATAAGAACAAAATTGTCCTTTGAAAGTAGAGTCTTAGCACTTGGCATGAAAATTTTTAAAAATAGTTTACTCCTATTACACCAACATCTGGCACATCTGTATTTCTGTGGAATTGAATGGAGCTTACTTCTGAATGTGTACATGTTTCATGTGTTAAAACTGCAGATAGCCCTCTTCAATATTAAATTCCTTGGTTACACATTTCAGAAAAAACAAGGTATTTATCATTGGACAGGAGAAATTGACTCACTTTAATTTTCTATACTCTTTTATAAAATGTAAATTGTTAAGGGGAATTGTTTATTCTCCTTAGAGAATAAAATCTGTGTACAACTATGTAATTCCACAACGATTACCCCAATTTTTAGGGAATAATTTTTTAGAAGTCTTTAGCATCCTGCTTTTTGTGAAGTCCTCTTCACAAATCACATACAGTATTTTTCCTGCTTTTAGAAATTATATGTTTAATATTACATGTCAGGTTTATCACGTAGTATGCATACTTGGCAAAAATGAAGCACAAATGGACTTGGAAATAGATCTAGAACTACTTTTCATTACCTAGCAATTAATTGTAATAGTAATTGCAATATTATTCTTACAATTAATTACTTTAAACTGCAAGTAATGCCCATGTCCCACATTATACAAAGTTATCTCCTCTACCTATAGACACCTCTCCTTTGGGGCTATTAGTTTCTCCAGGGGACTCTATGGTTCCATTTAAATATGCTTAGGTTCAGGCTGCAGTATGTAGTTATTAATATTTTTAATAATGAATCAAATCCCAGTATTATAGGATGACATGGTTACCCTACTTCAGTAAAGAAGTCAAATGGCAAAGCATATGCGACATATGATGAAATCACTGATACATCTTTTTGCAAAAATAATATCTCTATCTTACACTCATACATTTAAATTTAATGAGAGCTTTTATTTGATCCAACATTGTTTTTTGATGTTCTATCTTTTTTTTCAAAATAAGCCAAATATGAAAAATTCAATCTTCAAAGATACATTTTCTTTAGAAATAAATTCATGTTTACCCTTCTATGAGGGTACTTGCACTTGATTACTACATTTGCATAAGCATTGATAATTTATTTTACTCTTTCTTATTTATTTTCCTTGTTTATTGAATTATGTCTTGTCTTGCTTCAAATCGGTAAATTAGATTACCTTCGCTCCCATACATTGGAGAGCAAAAAAAAGTGGTACCATTTGCAGGTATTTGGTTGAAATTCAGCAGAAAAAGCATGGGCATCATCTTTTGCTTTGTAGTAACATAAGCACATATTTTCAAATGCATTATTCAGAACTTAAATTTTCCCCATTCCTCCCAAAACAAAAAACATGCAATCATAACTGTAACTTTCAGGGAAAGCTCATAGCTGTAAAAAATCCCCACATGCTGTTGTGTTTTCCTCTGAAATCACCAAGGCACTAAAGGCAACAAAGGAGAACAGTGACTTGCTGCCTGGGAAGATTTTGGAGGATCTGAACGCTTCCTTTTATTTATTTTTTTACAATCAGCTTTTCCTTGAATAATTTCCAATAGCAGAAATCACTCAGATTTTTGAAGATCCCCAGACTAATACAGACAAAAGCATGTGCTAAGAAACACAAAGGTAATTTTTGATAATTATTTAATTAATCAAATGTACACAGCACTCATCTCACAAAAAGCAATCTGGGTGGTGTACACTTAAATAAAACATAAAAACAACCATTATAAAAATATTAAAAAGTCAACAATTAAAATACTATTAAAATTACAATATCATGGCACAAAGTACACAGAAAATATATCAATCACAGTGGAGCTATCTAAATTGAACATATTAGCTTGGGTGATGTTCTTTAGAGTCTTTGATCAGCTGGGAAAGGGCAAAAAATCAGCCTGAATAAGGAAAAGAGGGTAAGCAATGCCTGTGTAATTGGTTTTTATATCTTGTATTTCATAGTATTTCAAGGCCAGTAAAATGGAGACCTCAGATTAGTTACAAACTGTCTAGAGAGGGATTAGTGAATAGGGTCATTAGAGGTATGGACCTTTGTCTTTTTTCTGGCTTTTTTCAGGGTTTCACTATTTTTAAAATTATACTTTCTAAGAATTCTCATAAAACTAGTGTTCCAGAGGCATTTTTTCAAAATAAACCTTGTGCTGGAGTTGGCATTTTACTTTCAGCGGACCAGCTTTCCACTTTTCTAAATTGAAAAATATTTTTAAAAATGAAAGTCAGGTGATTAGGAAATTTGGCAAGCACTGGGCTTAAGGATATCAAGTTATCTCCTCCTGAGCTGTAGCAATGTTATACTATACATATGCTTTATGTTTGCAATATAGTGCTTCAGTCTTCATGGACTCTTGGCTGTTATAGCTGTATTAGAAAACAATAAACTAGCATTACATTTTAAAACTTCAATAACGTCATTATTATGACTTTTAAGTTCAAAAACAAAATAATTCCTATATCTCTTGAGTCACCAAGGGTTTTTCAAAGAAGCTTTGAGGAATATAATTCATAAAAACAAATTGCTAGGGTTACTTATATCAATTTAACATATTTCCTCCTTAAAAATACTTTGAAAAGTGCAATCTTGATGCTGCTGAATTATCTGTAAGATTTGTTACTTTGAAGTATTTCTTTTCCTCAATTAATATATAGGAATACTTGGAAAAACTTGAAATTCTTTTGAGGGTAGTATTAATTTTGAATACATTCTTTATGGAGACCTTTATCAACAATGTTTTTCCATGTATTTGTGGAATTTTGGAACATGTAAGTTTTTTTAAAAAATCAAAACAAAACTATGAGAGATTGCTGTCACAAAACCTATGAAAAGCAATGGGAGGGAGAGATAATAAATATGGAATACAAAAAGGGGTGGGACTTTAATTGCATAATTGTGGCTGCTATCTTGACATTTTTACCTCCTGATGGCTGCTACTCACACTAATGAATGGTAAAGGAATGGGCTACAGATTCTTAACATGTCTAATCTGATTTAATATTCAGGGCTTTAAATATATGTTTCATAAATAAAACATAACAGTTCTAATTAAATGAAAAGTATTTTTCTTTGGGGGAGTTATATCCATAAAGAAGAAGACTCAATATACCTAAAATTTGCCTTTAATCTAAAAAAAAGAAATTTTGCTAGAAAAGTCTTAAAATTAAGATTACCCTTTCTAACCATAAACATCTAGACCACATCAACAAAGAGTCCTCTCAATTCAGCCCTTCTTAGAATAAAATTGCCATTATTTGAAGCTACATAGGAGAATAATCTATGGTATTGTAGTCTAAAAGGAAAATAATTACAGATTAATTTTCTTGGTGAATTTTCAAGATTACAGAAGCTTTATTTTAAGTTAGATTTGTCTATCCTTGAATTGCAGTAATATTAGCATTAATAACATTCTATAAACCAGGCATCCACAAGCTTATGCCCTTCCTTTGTGTTGCATTTTAGTTCCCATCCCATGGCAACATCCAACTGTGGAAAGAAGCCATAGCCATTCAGTAGTAATTTGACCAAAACTAATATATCCTTTACAATTCCCAAAGGAACCAGAGTGAATATAACCAGTTTAGTGGCATACATGAGAACAAAACAGCACCATTAGCTATATGTGAATGTAAGTCACTTATGGTGATTTGACTTTTTCTTCCTTGCAGCTGTGCCCTGTGGTAATGCATATAATGGTGAGATCATCCCAAGTTAAAACGTTCTCAATCTTTCCCATAATATACAACCTATTCAAGCATATTTTACCACTGTGGTCACAAATGCAAAAACAGTTCTGCCAAAACGAAACCCTTTCAAATTTTCACTGACAATATTTCTGGGGCAAAAAGTGATTTTTCATAAAAACCTTTATCATCATAGCTATCTTCCTCCTCCACCACCCCCTGTAAATAGTATTTGAAGCGGACTCTTGCTGGTTTGATGCTATTCAAAATGAAATAATGAAGAATGCTATATGGCTGAAGCAATACTAAAAGGTCATTACACAATGAATCAGTCATCATGAAACTAAATCAGAACAAAGTGGAACCTCTCTATCTCAACAAGGCATTTTCTATTGCATGGGTCCACCCAAATGCCCCGTCCTTTGACCAATTAGGAAGAGAAGAGATCTGAAACGCAGGTGGCCACATGTACAGCTCAAGGATCCTGTTTGTTTCCTTAAGGCTTGGACTTATCCCAGATAACATCAAAGGAGACAAACAAAATGTTGGAAAGTTATGATATTTATGTAGTTACTTACCAAGCACAATTATGTTAAAGTAACAAAAAATTCTTTTAAATTCCCAAGGCAATGTCACAATTTTTGAGCACCCCTAATCTTTGGAAATTGAAAGTTGAAAAATTCGGCACACCCTAACACAAGACCCTCAGTCTGTCCATTTGACCTGCCCAACCAAAATGCAGTTTTGTAGCTCAGAATGAGCCAAACCGCTAAAATACACAATGCATTTTGCAAGTGTTCATTTTTTATTATTATTTTTGCACTTAGTCTGACATGGGAATAACTCATCTGAATTCGGTTGTATTTTATATAAAAATATTTTGGATAGTACTGTATATTTTACTGAGCAGTTTCACAGTTTCAGATTATCTCTAAAGGAATATCAGAACGTTTAAAATTATCTCCATATTTCTCTTTTTGATAGATTTATTTTTGGTTTATTTATTTGTAAAGTTTATATTTTTGTTTTAGCTTTGAACTCTTAGCTTTTCTTTTTAATCAGTACTGTAATACACAGTTGCAATTTTGAATTACACCTGCTTTCTTATTTATTTTGCAATTTAAGGGCTTATCCTGTCACCTTGCTCAGAGTTTCATTTTCAATTTCATTTTGCCTTTCCTCAAATAACTTGGTTGTTTTTTCTGTTCTGTGGACTGAACATTCCCCAACCACTTATTTTACTTGCATATATATTATATCTGTTGGATCTTTTGCCAATTAATAACAGAGTCACATATTTGACAACATTAACCTTGTGGATCATGCATCTGGATAGAACTTGAACTTAGAATAACTTTATTGTCTCTTTGAATGTACACTGATCGGCATATGTTAAAATGAAATTTTGTTGCATACAGCTCTCAAAGGGTCATCACCTCCAATATACACTACATAAACAAGACAAAACAATAAATAAATAAATAAATAAATAAATAAATAAATAAATAAATAAATAAATAAATAAATAAATAAATAAATAAATAAATAAATAAATAAATAAATAAATATGCATATACCTGCATACCCACATATATTATATGACACAGAAACAACACAGTCTAGTTTGGATGTATAAATATACATGATGAAAAAAACAAATCTTCCAAGTTTATCAGACAGATGACATAGGGCAGTGATGGTGAACCTTTTCAGCACTGAATGCCAAAATGGGAGTGCAGCCAGCTACTCTTTCCAGGTTTCTGGTGCACATGTACGTGATGATCAGTTGGCCGACGCACATGCTCATGCAGGAAAACGGAAGAGTTTCCGGCACTGCCGCATACAAAATGGCCGGCTGATCATCATGCGCACATGCGTGCAGAAACTCAGAAGACGAACGGGCGATGCAATGTGTGCCAGGCGACATGGCGTATCAGGTTCGCCATCATGGGCATAAGGGAACAAAGCTGTTACAGAATCGGGTAGTCCTGCTAGAAATACTTCGAAAACTCCTCCCAAAAATGAGCAAAAGAAACAGACTTTAAAGTGGGTGAATGGGTTCTTGTTAAGGATGCATAGTTATTCTGGTTTTATTGCAATATCTCCCATCCTGACCATTACCAACCAGATAAATAAAACTCCTGTCAATATGTAATATGAATTTTGAAGCAGAATTGCTGAATCATTTTATTTCTCTGAATGGCTCAGGGGAATCAATAAAATGCAACATAACTCTGTTTCTAAAAAAAACCAAAAAAAAACAACCCCAGTGAATTCAAGAAACCTGGCCTGCTGATTTTAAAAAATGTAATTTAAAAAAATGCATTAGAAGAAACAGATCTGAAACCTGCTTAGCAACCTTAGTTGCACACAAATTTAGAAAATATATTCTTCTGGAAATCAGATTTGTTTCCATTTGTATTCATGGGGTTCTCATTAAGGAATGCCCTACATGCAGCCGTACACATCTACCCCAATTCTGTGTGACAGCTGTTGCTTCAGAGGAGTTAGACTGTATACCCACGAGGCCCATAATAATTGTATAGTACCAGGGTCTTTTTCTCTTGTTCAAAGCAACAGAAAACTACAAAGTGATGTTTCAATGAGGCAGAAAGAAAGAAAGAAAATCCTTCTGTATATCATTGCTATCTTCAGCAAACAACTGTTCCTTATTTGCCAAATTAGTGCTATAATTAAGTCCAAATGTTCCTTCCCCCTCCCCACACACACACTTTACAACAGCTTCATCTGAAATCTGATGCTGAGAAGGGGTTCTGTCCTCTGATGACCTTTTCCTTTCCTGCCTCTTGCAGCCCACCAACTTCTCAGTTGCAAACCACTGTAAAACAGCAACCGTTGCAGGAGTTACCACTCTCTTTACTCACCTGGAGGTCTGTTTTCCATATTGATGGAGGAGATTCTGGCTATGTGAATCCATTATACTGTCTGACTTCAGGTCAGGAATAAACTATATTTTTATGAGATGGGTTGCTGGTGATAATGAAATGAGCCCCTTATCCCAGCTCAAGACTTAGGTGCTCAATAGTTTGTTCTCTAGAGGATTATTTTTCAAACTCCAGCCAATGCTCCTGTGTGTCTCCGTGTATGTAGTTTTTCTTGAACTAAAGCAAATACCACTATAAGAATGTGGAATAAAAAACAGGTGAAATCACATAACTTTTGTTTATTTGGCTCCTCTTAGTGTTTTTCTAAACCCAGATAGAACTTTGCTGTGGGTAAAATCTGAGTATCAGGCTCAGCTATAGATAAGAAACCACGAGGTAGCAGGTAGAAGCTGTCACAAAAGAGTTTCAAAAATGTTGAACTACAACATGGCTATTGTCTCAACCTATCAAAAAAGCTCTGTCACATAGTGAGTTTCTTAGCTCAAACCCAAAAGCAGTGTTTCTTAAATTGGCAATTTTAAGACGTGTGGAACTCAACTCCCAGAGCTCCCTACCCACCATGCATTCTGGGACTGATAATCCACATGTTTTAAAGATTCAGAATTTTAAAAAAATTCTGCTCTTGTGCAACCAGAGATACTCTTTGACTAAAAACCAATCATTTGAAGTTATTACAGCAGTGGAAAAAAGTGACTTAAATCCTTGAGTCAGGTGATCATTATTTGTGTGTTTGGCAACCACTGCATATTTGCAATGGTTGCAGTGTCCTATGGACATGTGATCATCATTTGTAACTTCCCAGATAACTCTCAAAAAACAAACTCAATGGAGAAGTAACAGGGTTGTCTCACTTAATGGTTTGCTTAATGCGTGGTGGGATTCAACTAATTTAACAACCAGTTCTTCCTTAATGACTGGGTGACAGTGGTGGGTTTCAAATTTTTTTTACTACCGGTTTTGTGGGTGTGGCTTGGTGGGCATGGCATGGCTTGGTGGACGTGGCTTGGTGGGCATGGCAGGGGAAGGATACTGCAAAATCCCCATTTCTTCCGGATCAGCTGGGACTTGGGAGGCAGAGAATAGATGGGGGCAGGGCCAGTCAAAATTTTTACTACCAGTTCTCTGAACTACTCAAAATTTCTGCTACCGGTTCTCCAGAATTGGACAGAACCTGCTGAAACCCATCTCTGCTGTGTGGGCCTGGCTTGGGGGGCCAAATCCACAAACCTGAGTGGGTTTGGCCAAGTCAATGTCACTCACGGGGGCAGCGCAGGCAGGCCGGAGCAGTGGCAGTGATGGCTGGAGCCTTAGACTTATCTTTCTGCAACAACAATGGTGATTCTCCAACACCTCATATCTTGTTGGATCTCACTGCCCAACAGTAAAAAGACTTTTGCAGCAGGAAACAGTGGGTAACTATTACCGGCCTTTGTTGGTGCAGCTGGGCACATGACTCTGCACTGAGACATTAACCTGCAGCTGCCGCCTCTTTTCTGGCACAAGCAGCCTCCAGCCGCCGTTCTTTTTTGGTGCGAGCAGGTTCCAGCCATCAGTCTTTTTCAGTGTGAGCAGCTTCTAGCTGCTGCTCTTTTTTGGTGCGAGCAGCCTCCAGCCGCTGCCTTTTTGTTGGCCCGAACTGAGGTGGCAGCCGCTGGTGGCTTGGTTCTGGCCAGCAAAGAAGTGGAGGCTGGAGGCTGCTCATGTCGACAAAAATGCTACAGCTAGAGTCTCCTGGCATCGGCAAAGAGGTATTAGCTGCCACCTTGGTTCGGGCCAGCAAAGAGGTAGTGGCTCGAGGCTTCTCGCACTGTAAAAGAGTGTCATGTCCCACTCCTCCGCTGACGGCCGGGTCGGGAAAGTCCGTATCAAGCGTGCCTCTGCAGCTCTGCCAAAGTCCTATCAGAGTTCTCAAGGCAGGCAGGAGACCAGGAAGTGACTTCAGCAATCCAAGTTAGACTTTGCCTGACTCAGAGAATGCCAGAAAGCAGATGCTTTATATAGGCCATGGGGTGTGGCTCCATGACTCAGCACTTATTCAGGCCTGCCCCTCCCTTCCTTTTGCTGACGTCGCCTCTCAACTCTCCGGAAGCGAGGATCTCTCCAGCCTCCAGCTGTTGGCAATCCTAGCTCATGACTGGCCTCACATTCTTCAGGCTCACATGCTATGTGGGAGGGGTTTAGTTGCTCCGTTTGCTTGGGCATGGTGCCAGGACTGGGGGCTGAAGGCACGTCAAGCCCTTTGTCTTGCTTGGCCTGTCCGGGCATGGTGCCAGGGCTGGGGCCTGGAGGCATGCCAGGACATTCTTCCAAACTATCAGCGTCCGGCAAGAGATAAGAGGGGCCCGGCTGCGGCAGGGGGAGCGAGCGAGACACAACAAAGAGCAGCAGCTGAAGGCTGCTCACACGGGCAAAGAGGCGGCAACTTGAGGCCCCTCATGCTGGTAAAGAGGCAGCAGCTGCCGCTCAGTTTTAGCCAGCAATGAGGCAGTAGCTGGAGGGTGCTCACCCCGGCAAAGAGGCAGCAACTGGAGGTCCCTTATCCTGGCAAAGAGGCAGTGGCTGCCACCTCAGTTCAGGCTAGCAAAGAGGCAGTGGCTGAAGTGTACTCATGCCAGCAAAGAGGTGGCAACTGGAGGCTGCTTGTGCCGGCAAAGAGGCAGCATCTGGAGCCCCCTCACGCCAACAAAGGGGCAGTGGCTGCCGCCTTAGTTCTGCCCAGCAAAGGGGCAGCAGCTGCTGCAGGCCCCTTGCGCCAGCAAAGAGGCAGTGATTGGTGTCCCTTTGTGCTGTCGAAGAGGCAGCAGCTGCTGCAGGCTGCTCACACCAGCAAAGAGGCAGTAGCTGGAGGCTGCTCACACTGGCAAAGAGGGTGAGGCTGCCCCATCGGTTCGGGACAGCAAAGAGGCAAAGGAAGGCTCACCAGGCAGGCAGGGAGCTGGGCGACATAGGAAGCAGTGGCGAATGGCGAAGGAAGGCTCGACAGGGAGCTGGGTTGCGTGGGAGGCTGGGGCGAAGGCAGGGAAGTGGGCTGGGCCACCAGAGCCACGTGGTCAAGGCAAGCGAGCTAGCGAGTGAGGGAGCCAGAAAACAGCAGCTGCTATGCTGCAGCCAAGATGGGTGAGGTGAAATAAGGGGGCAAGGCAGGTGGGGCACGGTGGAGGGGGCCAGCCAGTGGTGCAATTAGCTTGAACCGGTCCAAACCAACTGAATCCCACAGAGGTGGGATTCAGCTTAACGGCTGTGGCAAAAAAGCTGATAAAATCAGATGCCGTCACATGAACACACTTCTTAAAAATAGATTTCTCTATCCCTACTCGTCATAAATCAAGGATTATCTATAAATACCAAACAATAATTTTATGGGTATGATGGAAAACTAGTGTTCCATAAGGTTTTTATGTGAACTGTAGCTCACTCCTTATTTACAGCTGAGTCAGGACAGCAATTGACTGAAACTATGAAAGAAGACTTAATGTTCCATTTTTACCAGTGGTCCCTCGCAGGCTCCAAGAGACCAGAAATAGTTTGGAACCAAAACAAGTTCCCACTCATGGACACCATGTGTCTTTTGTCATTTTGACTGTATTTCTTCTTTTTCCCATGAGATTTAGAATAGCTTTATTCTTACATTGCATCTTTGGGTTAAGTGTTATCCTACTTTCTTGAAGCTTCTGAGGCTTTTCTTTTCATTTAGATAATAATTCATTGGTGAACCTCTGCTGTCAGGGGAGGAGACTTTGCACCAAGCAGTAGCTGCTAAAAAGGAATTGCTGGAAAGGGAGAAAAAGGCATGCCACTTTATTTACCCAATAGATTTTTACAACCGACCGTCCTATATCTTTCCTAATAAAAAAAATCAATACTTTTCTACTCTGAATTATATTCAGCACATGTGGGCCTGATCTCTGCCCTTTTAAACCTGCATCATTTCCATCCCCTCCATTCTTTTCAAGGTGTCAAATCTGTCAAGTTATAATCTTTTGAGGCAATGACATATCTCTATAGTTTGTCTTTTCCTCTCGTACTCAGACTTTGAGAGGAATAAGCTAACACTTTCTGTTAGCTTCACACTTCACAGCCAAGGGGCACAAACTAGTCATTAACCAAATAGACATGCTAAGTGGAAAATATTTTCATAATCTTCTTTAATGTAATTTTCTTTACATATATTTACCCCATTTGTACGCTGCTCTTCTAGGAATGTCAGGATATAATCAGTTTAAGTCCTAGAAAATCTCTGGAGGTAGGTTAAACTGAAAGACACTTTTATTATTTTTATTATTATTATTTACTTTATTCATTAAATATGAAACTCAGTCAACTGAACATTCAAAAATACATCACAAATAGCATTGACTGGTGCTAATGTTTGATACGGGTTGCTGCCAGCATCCTAGGTATCAACCAAGTACCTTTTTAAGATGTACGATGTTCAAAGTAGTGCAGTTTTTTGCAGTTCCACTCTTGTTATTGCAGAAAGCTGCAATTTGTTGGTGTATCTTATAAATTCTTGGATATTATACCAAGTGCCCCGATGACAATGGGTATTACTGTTACATGTTTTATCCATACCAGTGTAGTTTCAATGGCCAGGTCACGATATTTCATGATTTTTTCCAGTTCTTTTTCTTTGACTCTGGCATCTCCTGGTACCACAATGTCAATAAATTGTAGGTTTCGGTTTTCGACAACTGTGATATCTGGCGTGTTGTGTTCCAAGAGATGATCTGTCTGTATTCGAAAGTCCCACAAGATCTTCACCTTCTCATTTTCTATAACTTTTTCTACTTTATGTTCCCATGACTTTTTGGATACAGGCAAGTCGTATTTTTTACATAATGACCAGTGGATTAATTTAGCAACTCGTTCATGTCTAGCTTTGTAATCAGTTTGTACGATTTTGCTGCATTCACATATTAAATGTGAAATAGTTTCGATTTTGTTGTTGCAAAGTCAGCAGTTTGGATTGTCGGTGGATTTTTGTATCTTTGCTTTCATGGCATTAATTTGTAGTGCTTGTTCTTGAGCACCGAGTATTAAACCTTCCATTTGTTTCTTGATGGTTCCTATCTTAAGCCATGCCCATGTCAAGTTGTCATCACATTTTCCTTCAATGTTTTTCAAGTGCTGTCCATGCAAAGCTTTGGTTTTCCATCTATTTAATCTGTCATCCAGCTGTTTTTCCTTATATTTTGCCCTTGTTTCTGTTGTTTTTATAATGTTCCCAGTTTTTACAGCCTGCAGCAATTTTTCTCTATTTTGGTTCACATAATCATTCAAACTTCATTTTTCTTCTTCCACAGTTTGATGGATTTGCAATAGCCCTCTGCCCCCTATTTTTCTTGGCAGGTATAACCTGTCGATGTCACTTTGTGGATGTAAAGTGTGATACATATTCAAAAGTTTGCACGTTTTCCAGTCGAAGTTTTCTAATTCAGCCAAAGTCCAGTTGATTATTCCAGCTGAGTAGCATATCACTGGAACTGCCCATGTATGTTTCCTTTAACAAAGTCTGTGCTGACCAATTGGCCCCCATCTTCACCCATATTTTCAATAAATCACTAGAGATGTGCTATGTTCCTTCTTGCTTCAAAAGCTCTACCATCATCCCAGTGCCGAAGAAGCCCACCATCAAGGAACTGAATGACTACAGACCAGTTGCTCTAACATCTGTAGTCATGAAAACCTTTGAAAGGCTAGTGCTTTCCTACCTGAAAACCATCACGAATCCGCTTTTAGACCCCTTGCAATTTGCATACCGAGCAAATAGATCAACAGATGATGCTGTTAATATGGCTCTGCACTACATCCTACAACATCTTGAGTCTCCAAAGACCTATGCAAGGGTTCTTTTTGTAGACTTTAGTTCAGCATTCAATACCATCATTCCAGACATTCTTCTAACTAAGCTAAACCAGCTACAGGTACCGGAACAGACTTGTAAGTGGATCACAAGCTTCCTAACAAACAGGAAGCAGCAGGTGAAGCTAAGCAAGATCACATCAAATACCTGTACAATTAGCACAGGGGCCCCCCAAGGCTGTGTGCTCTCCCCACTTCTCTTCTCTCTGTATACCAATGACTGCATCTCCAATGATCCATTTGTTAAGCTACTGAAGTTCGCAGATGACACAACAGTGATTGGTCTCATTCGAGACAATGACGAATCCGCATATAGACGAGAGGTCGAACGACTAGCCTTGTGGTGCAACCAAAACAATCTGGAACTGAACACACTCAAAACCGTAGAAATGGTGGTAGATTTTAGGAAGAACCCTTCCATACTTCCACCTCTCACAATACTTGACAACACAGTATCAACAGTAGAAACCTTCAAATTTCTGGGTTCTATCATATCGCAAGATCTCAAATGGACAGCTAACATCAAAAACATCATTAAAAAAGGACAACAAAGAATGTTCTTTCTGCGCCAACTCAGTAAGCTCAAACTGCCCAAGGAGCTGCTGATCCAGTTCTACAGAGGAATTATTGAGTCTGTCATTTGCACCTCTATAACTGTCTGGTTCGGTTCTGCAACCCAACAAGAAAAACACAGACTTCAGAGGATAATTAGAACTGCAGAAAAATAATTGCTACCAACTTGCCTTCCATTGAGGACCTGTATACTGCACGAATCAAGAAGAGGGCTGTGAAAATATTTTGCAGATCCTCGCATCCTGGACATAAACTGTTTCACCTCCTACCCTCAAAACGACGCTATAGAGCACTGCACACCAGAACAACTAGACACAAGAACAGTTTTTCCCGAAGGCCATCACTCTGCTAAACAAATAATTCCCTCAACACTGTCAGACTATTTACTGAATCTGCACTACTATTAATCGTTTCATAGTTCCCATCACCAATCTCTTTCCACTTATGACTGTATGACTATAACTTGTTGCTGGCAATCCTTATGATTTATATTGATATATTGATCATCAATTGTGTTGTAAATGTTGTACCTTGATGAACGTATCTTTTCTTTTATGTACACTGAGAGCATATGCACCAAGACAAATTCCTTGTGTGTCCAATCACACTTGGCCAATAAAATTCTATTCTATTCTATTCTATTCTAATTATGTTTCCAGCATTTAGCTTTGATTTTAATATTTTGCAGACAGTCCTGATGTATTCCTTTTGTGTTGACTCTTTGACTTTTCCATTCAAGATGTTATCTGCTTCCAATATGCCTAGATATTTGTGACCATCATCCTTTGCTAATGCTTTTACTATGTTTCCATTTCCCAGTTCTATTCCTTCTATTTTTTCCATTTTTCCTTGCTGCATGGATAATATAGCACATTTTTCAAATCCAAAGTTCATTTTGATGTCGCTGCTGAACAGTTAAACTGTGTTGAGTATTGATTTAAGTTCAGTGGGGCTTTTCACATACATTTTTAAGTCATCCATGTATAGTAGATGGTTTATCTTGCCATGTTGGCTTGAGATTTGGTATCTCAGTTTTGTGTTTCATAGGATTATTGTCAATGGAATTAATGCGATGTTGAACAGTAGTGGTGAAAGTGAGTCCCCCTGGAAGATTCTTCATATGATGTTGACTTCACTAATGTTCTCCTCATTTGCTGTTAGAACTGTTTTCCATTTTTGCATATTTGGTTTCAAAAATGTACAAATATTTTTGCTGATTAACAGGTGTTAATCCAGCTTTGGGGTAATGAGTCAAATGCCTTTTTGTAATAAATCCATGCCATATTTAAATTTGTTTTTTGTGAGGGTTTTTTTGCATTTTTTTAGTACCATTTTGTCAATGAGCAGCTGATCTTTTGTTCCTCTTGATTTTTTATAATTTCCTTTTTGTTCTACTGGATACAAACTGTTTTCCATCAGATGATTGAATACTGAATTTGCCAGTATTCTTGTAAAAAGTTTGAATGTTGTTGGCAGACAAGTAATTGTGAGATAGTTGCTTGGCTCTGTGCCTTTTCTGGATCTTTTATTATCAAGTATGTTCGATCAGCTGTTAACCATTCTTCACTTGTTGCATTTTGAAGCATTTGATCAAATTGAGTGGCCATGCGATGATGGAGGCTGGTCAGGTGTTTTAGCCAGTATCCATGCAGTTCATCCGGGCCAGGTGCACTCCAGTTCTTGACCTTCTTTGTTTGTTTTGCAACCATGTCAGTTGTTATTACAATATTGTCCATTTTGCTTCGTATTGTTTGTTGTTGAATATCTTTGATCCAGGAGGCAGTTTTGTTGTGTTCCACTGGGTTTTCCCACAGTTCTTTCCAAAAGTTCAACGTTTTTTCTTTACATGGGTGAACATTAGTTTGGACTCGATTTTCATCAAGGGACTGGTAGAAGAGGTGTCAGTTTCTTCTGAACTGGACATTTTCACAATATTGTTTAATTTGTCCTTCATATCTTTCAATTTTTTTTTTGCTGTTGCTCTTACATGTTGTTTTAGTTCTTCCATGATTTCTGTTATTGTTTTTTCCTCCAGGTTATATTTATTGTGTAAACTATTTTTCCACTTTTTGTTATTTAGTTTTCCTTCTTTCAAGTACTTCAGGTTGCTGACATCTCCACGTAGTTTTTTTTATTTTATTTTCAAGTCGGATTTTCCACTTCCCAACTCCCAGTGGGTTTCCTTTTTGACATTTTATAACCCAGTTCTGCAGTTATAATGGCAGCTGTGCTATACATTAGTTGGTTGGTTTCATATGGTGTGCTGGATGGGATGGACGTTAAAATACTGTTCAAGGCAGTTAGTAAATCTTTCACTTGTTTGCTATGCACTTTGTGAATGGTAGGTAGTCTTTTTCTTTCTATGTTTTCTTTGATGTGGTTTTCAATCTTTTCTTTCAGCATTTTTCTAGACCACTTAGCTCTACACTTTCGAGTTGTTGCACAGGAGGATTTTCATCTTGTATCTTGGTTTCTTCCACTGGTTCGTCAGTTTGTTCAGGTGTTGGAACAGTTTCTTCAGCCTGTTCTTCATTACCTATTGTTGTTTTTTTTAGCCAATTTTTCTAGATGTTGTATTTCCATATCTGTAAAAACTTTATTACGGATGATGAAGCGTCTTTGAGCCATTAATCTTTGTTCAGTTATGTCACTTTCTGGGTGTTTTTCTTTCCATAGTTGCATCATTCTTTTTTGAAATCCTCTGGCTGTTGCCTGATAATAATATTTGATGATTTCTCGATTTTCTTCAGTTGTCCAAGTTTTGCGCTTTTGTTTTAGTCGCTTTGCAGTTGCACACCCTGATTCTCTACCCAAGACCCATAAAGGGCTCAAATGTCTATGCACTAAGTTTAGGGAACAGATAGGGTAAACTTGAAGTATTAGTACATGAAGGCGGATATGATATAGTTGCCATTACTGAAACATGGTGGGATGAAATTCATGGTTTTGGAATATACTGATGGAAGGATACAAACTATTCAAAAGAAACAAACCTAACAAAAGAGGAAGGTGGAGTTGCATTATATATAAAAGATTACTATCTCTACAGAAATACACAAAGCAAGGATGAAAACCTCCTAGAATCCATATGGGTCAATATAAAAGGAAAAAATGACATTGCTGTAGACATATACTACAGGCCACCCAACCAAGCAGAAGAAATAGATGGAGTCTTTGCTAATCAATTAACAAGTATATGTAGGAAACACCAGAGTAGTAATGGAAGACTTTAACTACCGTGGTATCAACTGGGACACTGCAACTTGAAACTCTGCAGCAAATGGAAGATGGAAAAGATTCCTAACCAACATAGGAAAAACTATACTGCATCTAATTCTTACTAACAGAGTAGTAATAGAGGGAATTGAAATTACCAGAAACTTGGATGAGAGTGACCATATCTTAATGGAATTCAATATAATGCAAACACAAGCAATAGAATATAATTCAACCAGTATCTTACATTTTAAAAGAGCTGATTTTAACAAACTCAGAGAGTTCTACCTAATATGTAAATAGCCTAGGTTTAAATCCCAGAAGGGTATTGCTATCTGACATGACTTACCGTATTTTTTGGAGTATAAGATGCACTTCCCTCCCAAAAAAAGTGGATGGAAATGTCTGTGCGTCTTGTACAATGAATATTGTGGTGCGGGAGGGAGGGGGGTTGGTGCGGCATTGATCAGCTATTCTAGAATGGGCTGCAGCGGCAATGAATGGGCCATGGTGAACAGGCGGCAGCGGCAAATGGGTCACAGTGATGGTAACAAATGGGCTGCGGTGAACGAGCCACAGTGAAGGGGCCATGGTGGCAAGGGGCTATGGTGAAGGGGCCGAAGCAAATGGACTGCAGCAAACAAGCTGCGGCAAACAGGCCAGATGAATACTGGATGGATGCTGGGAGGCAGAGGCAGATTTTTTTTCTTCTTTTCCTCCCTAAAAACTAGGTGCATCTTATAGTCTGGAGTGTCTTATAGTCCAAAAAATACGGTAAATAGCTTGAAATAGATCTATACTAGTCTCCCTTTATTACTTTGTCAGTAAATATAAAATTTTACCCAAAAATAGTTTATCACTAAAGCGACTGCCTGTGAAGGCTCCTGGATTGGGGCTGAAAGGTGAAAGCGGGAGCAGTATGCGCCATCCTATATTTGGGTAGACCAGGTTGCCCTGATAAAAAAACTACTCCTGGTGGTATGTTGTTAAACTACTTGCCAACAAGTGGGTGTAGTTAGATGTTTCGACCAAAACCCATGCAATTCAACTTCACTTGATGCTGACCAATTTTTGATCTTCTTTGTTCTTTTCTTTACCATTTGTGCTGTTATTACTAGTTCTTTCATTTCAACTTCTTTTTTATTCTTATCCATCTCTTTTAACCAAGTTGCATCATTGTATTTCTTTGGGTTATTTCATATCTGTGCCCAGAACTGCACTGTTTCTTCCTTGTCAAGTACTGACTGATTCACAGCAGTTTTTCCATTAATGGATTGGTAGAAATATTTCTGATTGGATTGAAATTGGAGGTACTGCCTTTGGCTTGCAATTCGAGCTTCATATCTGCTAATCTTCTTGGCTGTAGCTGTTATTTGCTGCTTTATTATTTCCAGTGCTTCTTTGATCTTACTTGTTTCTAAGTTTCTAAGTATTTCTTGATTAAGTATCCTTCAATCTTTTTGTTCTTCAGCTTCTTTTCTTTCATCTGTTCTAGCTTGTTTGTATGTGATCTCAACTTGTTGATCTTATTTTCCACTCTAATCTTCCATTTTTGTGGTGCACTGTTGGCTTTTTCTCCTCATTATTATGTTCAGTTATAATTGCAGTTGTACATTAATTGGTTTGTTTTGTGCTGTGAGTTGGTGCTTATACTTGACATTGCAGTATTTGCATCTTTCAACACTTGTGCTAGCTGTTTCTTTCGAACAAGTTATAATGCAGGCAGCTTTATTCTAATGTTTTTGTGTTATCCTAGATGCTCACTTATTCTTTGTTTCAATTATTTTACTTATTTAGTTAGAGGGCTTTGTTCTTCCTGAGGCAGAGGAGTGGGTGCCTGGTTTTCAAATGAAACCAATTGTATATCTCTGCTGGGTTCCTCTACTACCAACTCTCCCTGGTTTGCCTCTATATTCTTAATTACTTCTGGCAAGTCTTTTATTTGTTTGCCCTGGTTGAACCTTTGGCAGTTTCTTCAATTCTGCTTCTGTGAATATTTTATTTTGCATTATAAATCAACGTTGATCTGCTAGCCTCTGCTCTTTTATTTCTGATTCTGAATGTTGTTCTTTCCAGAACTGGTGCATTCATTTCAAATATCCTTTTCTTCTTGGACTTGATCTGTAATAACAGATAATTATTTCTTTGTT
Organism: Ahaetulla prasina; assembly: GCF_028640845.1. Classification (NCBI taxonomy): domain Eukaryota; kingdom Metazoa; phylum Chordata; class Lepidosauria; order Squamata; family Colubridae; genus Ahaetulla; species Ahaetulla prasina. The sequence goes on from NC_080542.1 coordinate 128,161,237, forward strand.
TTCAATCACTGTACATTTGCAATAGGTAGACATATTTTCTTCTAGTAGTTCTGCAGTTGTTGGCCCTGGATGCTCAGCCAACAATCCTGAGTCCTATTTTTCATCAGATATCTATGAACTCCAACATCTAGCATGGATGTTGTTAACCCAGGCCAGAGATGGGTTTCAGCAGGTTCTGACCAGTTCTGGAGAACTGGTAGTGGAAATTTTGAGTAGTTCAGAGAACCGGTAAATACCACCTCTGACTAGCTCTGCCCCCATCTATTCTCTGCCTCCTGAGTCCCAGCTGATCAGGAGGAAATGGGGATTTTGCAGTATCCTTACCCTGGATGAGAATGGAGAATGGAGATTTTGCAGTATCCTTCCCCTGCCACGCCCACCAAGCCATGCCATGCCCACAGAACCAGTAGTAAAAATGTTTGAAATCCACCACTGACCTGGGCAACATCCTAGCCAGAATGGCTTTCTGAAATTTACATCTCACCATATTTTTGATGGGAGAGACACTCATAGTCTGGCTTCTCTGATGAAACCTGTCCAGTACAGTTGAACCTCTGGCATGGCTCTCATCTTCCTTAGAACACACAAGCTCCACAACCACATCAAGGTAGTTGTTGTTGTTGTTGTTATTTAGTGTATGATGAGAACATGACAGAAGAGAAGTAAACATACATACACAGTCCATGTAATTATAAGTAAAACGTCTACAAGTAATGGCAATGACCTCATAACTGAATATCCAGTTCAGCTATCCAGTCAATCTCTAGGCAAAGCACATCATGGGCAGTCTTGCCAATTGCTTTAATTGTTTGCATATCAGCAGCACAATCTCAACAAGGGGAATCTTTCTGTCCCCACTGATACAGGGCAGAGGAACTTCTTCCAGTATCACATCTAATTCTGTTCAATTTCATGCAGACAGAGCGAGGAAGATCAAAATCAGGTGGTTTGGTAGAGGGATCTCTAATGGTCAGGCCACAAGAAGGTACATTAGATCACTCTTCTCTCCAGGCATCCTCAGGGTTAAACTGGCTAGATGTTAAGTGAATAGCTGTTTTCCATGCTGGCCTATGGGATTTCAATCTTGTGATAGGCTGTGCATTATCCTTGTTGTTCAACATCCTTGACTACAGATGGTTGAGAGTTTGTTGTCTTCTAATATGGGTCAGTAAGATATTGCTAAGTACTGGTAACCTGTGCAGAGGAGTGGGATGCAATGTGCCACAGATGATACGCATTGTCTGGCGGAGCTGGACATCGGCTATTTGGATGCAGATGCTGTTAAGTCACACGGTGGCACAATATTCAGCTGTGAAATAAACCTGTGATATTTAGATGGCTTTAAAAGAAATCTAGATAAGATAAGACATCTATGCCACTTAAAATGGAAATAATAATAATGGGGCCAGGATAGCTTAGGCAATAGAGAAGCCTGTTATTAGAACACAAAGCCTGCAATTACTGCAGGTTCGAGCCCGGCCCAAGGTTGACTCAGCCTTCCACCCTTTATAAGGTAGGTAAAATGAGGACCCAGATTGTTGGGGGGGCAATAAGTTGACTTTGTAAAAAATATACAAATAGAATGAGACTATTGCCTTATACATTGTAAGCCGCCCTGAGTCTTCGGAGAAGGGCGGGGTACAAATGTAAACAAAACAAAAACAAACAAAAAAAAATTCACATTCTAAATCTAGGATTCTATCTAGTTTAGTATATTGGTTATTGCAAGCTAACTATATGAATTGCCAAGATCAATTTCTAACATTTCCAGAGATTTCATTCTCAACATTTTTCCAAAAATATATATGATAGTCTTTCCCAGCTGGTAAAGAATATGAGCTGGTGACTTTTTGTGGGGGGATGGGGATGTTTTTTTAAAAGCAGTATCCTCTGGCTTTCCAGATGTATTTTATTACTTTATTGCCAATTCACAGGAAATGAACAATCATTTAGCATTGGCAGATACATGCTGAAATTCACTATCTTTGACACGTTAAAATAATCTCTTACAAGAGTTTAGCATTAACCTTAAACACATTTTTTTTCTAATCAAAGTTACAACATCTTCTGAATACTTTTGAGCCCAGAGCAAAATTGTTAGGAACAAGGCCAAGAATTTAGCAAGGTAAAAAAAATTGAAAACATGTTTGTCTTAATAACATTACTTAAAAGTTCATTGTAGGTCTGAGAAGGGAAGCCTGTTTTCCTATAATTGAAGACTAACCAAACTTAATGGAATATTAGGTCCACTTCATACCTTACAATTTCCTACCCTGTTAATGTATTCTTCTTGTTGCTGTTTTGGGGGTTTTTTGGAGGAAGGAAATAGAAGTATATGAAATGGCTTCAGTCTTCAGAATTAACATGTGGTAGAGGGAAGCAACCATCTTATATAACTACTTTGGAAGTAAGGATACTGGACAAACAAACATATTTGCAACATAAGATGCTATCATCCAACATTCTCCTGTTATGCATGGAGGAAGAGTCTGCTTTTAAGAGCCTTACACAAGGCTAACAGGGCTGGGAAATTCTAAATTTCAAGGAGGCAAGCTGTCCCACAGAGAGGACACCAGAAAAGGCCAGACACCATTGCTTGATGGAAAAGATCTGCAGCAAGCCAACACCAATTGATCTGCTGGGAGAATTAATGGCAGACAGTAGACCTACAAATTATCAAATCCTTTGCCATGAACATCTATACAGTATAGGTGATAACATCACTTATATTCCACTGAAAGTTTTATCCACTGGAAAACTGGATAAACTTTTATCCAGCTGGAGGTACTGGAAGAAAAGCAAGGTATAAGCCAAATGAACCAAGAAATGTATTTTCACAATCTCTTGTTTTTGGTCAGAGCCGATATATTTGGGAGCAAGCCCAAAACATCTAGATGTTACCAGGTTATCAATCAATCATTTCCCTAACATTATCCTGTAACCTCAAGACTTTCTAAACACCCAAAGGCACAATTATGGCTAAGAGATGGCAACTATAAAACTCACAGTATTAAAAAGGGAAGGGTATCTGCAATGAAAATATAGCAGTTGTGTTATGTATTCATGTATGTACCTTTAAATATTTGAGCGGGAAATCAGCACGTTGCTGATTGGACGAAGCCACCAGTAGAACTGTATAAAAGGAGAGGTTTTTTCCCCAGCCTGTTGCTGGGTTCACCCTATATTAAAGAGCTGTTGTCACTACCCTGGTCTCCAGCCTCGTTACTTCCAGAACTTAACATTGGCGACGAAGGTGGGATCTCGAGGCTAAGGAGCACCAGAACCGAGCTGAAGCACGATAGACCCGAACCCAGCAAATCAGGGCAGAAAACGCGGAGATGGCCAGTTACACTCCGCCCGCGCCGTTTGACCCAGCCAGAGAGAAATGGGGAACGTATATGACCCGTTTCGAAAGCTTTCTAGAAGCCAACGAACTGCAAGGAGTTCCAGATAACCGCAAAAGGGCTTATTTCTTAAGCCACTGTGGTCCGGAGGTCATCGATATCGCGGAAGCCCTGGCAGAGCCAACGCCGATACAATCGGTATAGTGGCCAACTCTGCAAACCTTACTAAAAAACCACTTCCCACCAACGCCGTCCAAATACGTGCGGCGGTTTGAATTCGGAGAGCGAAGACAGATGGAGGGCGAATCCATCGGTGACTACATGGCCGCCCTAAGGAAAGCGTCCAAGGACTGCGGATACCGAGACCTAGACGAGGTGCTGCTCGAGCAACTCATCCGAGGGGTCAAAGACATCCGTTTGCGGCGACGGCTGCTAGCAAAGAGCAACCTGACGTTGGCCAACGCTCTGGACGAAGCCAGAGCACATGAAATGTCCACCCAAGCGGCGGAGACACTGCAAAAGCCTCTCCCACCAAAAGCGAGCGCAAAGACAACTCCAGTGCACCAGGAGGAGATTCAGACCGAATCCGACGGTGACGGTGAGGATGAGGAAGGGGTCTGCCGAACCGAGAAACGCGACAAAGAGGACCGAGACGAATGCGGAAGCTGCGGAGGTCAACACCAGCGCCGACGCTGCAAGTTTAAGGACGCAATGTTGTGACCCAGGTTCCTGGACCCAGACTCCTGGACTCGGATGATTCAGAAAATGAGGGAGAAGACCTGGCAAGCCCTGCTTCTCTTGAGCCCTCTCCCTCCCTGGCACCCACTCAAAGGGAGGGGCCGGCAAGGCCTGATTCTCCCGGGCCTTCTTCTGATTTGGCAACGCCCCAAGAACAGTTTTGGAGGGACGCAAGATTACGAAGGCTTGATCGGCGTGCGCAGCAGCGGAAGAGTTGGGACAAAGCCAAGTCATAATTGTCATTCAGTGACATCTGCAGAGACTATAAATAGGAGGCGGGACTTCCTGGTTTTTTGTCTTGGACAAAGCAATGAATTTGGCGCGAGCTAATTCATGGAGGGAAGAATATATTCGTGAGTAATTCTGGCCTTATCTATAATTTCCTCGTTATCTCCAGAAACTTGGCAGGCCCGTGGGTAGACATGGCCAGGACATGTATCTATGTAAATAAAAGGAAAAAAAAGGAAGGCCTCTGACGGACTCTTTGCTGGGAGTATTGGGGGAAGGGAAACAGAACACGCAACATGTCGGCGGTGCGGGAAGAAAGGACACCTAGCTCAAGTCTGTAGAGCGCCCCAACCTTCCCGCCGAAAATTCAAATCAGCCAATCAGAGCGCGGAATCGGAAAGGCGACCCGCGATTGGCTCAAACAAGAAAGGCGCGAATTCGAACCAAACGACTGTAGTCATAGGCCGCGCCTCAACCCGAGTGGAGAAGAAGATCTTCACCAAACCTAAAATAGAAGGAGTAAGGTGCCGACTCGAAGTGGACACCGGGTCAGCCATCACCATCATGTCTTGGGACACTTTGGCGAAGTCACTGCCATCAGTCGCGAAGCGCCACCTGCAAACTCAACGGCTACGGGTCCACGAGTACCAGGGAAATCGAATCCCTGTTCGAGGGACCACATCTGTCCGCGTCGAGTACGGACCTCACAAGAAGACCCTGCCCATCACAATCGTCAAGGGGACTCTGCCTAGTTTGTTAGGACTAGACTGGTTTCGTGCACTGGGCATGGGAGTGACTGGCATCTACAGAAGTGACTGCAACCTGAAAGACATACTCTTGAACGAGTTCGAAGATGTCTTCAAGGACTGCCTGGGCAAGTACAAGGGGACCCCTATTTCCTTCAACTTAGACCCCCAGGTAGCTCCCATTAGGCTAAAGGCGAGGAGAGTCCCTTTTGCCCTTAAGCCAAAAATTGACAAGGAGCTAGACAAGCTCATAAATCAGGGAATTTTGATACCAGTCGATCACGCAAAGTGGGAGACGCCAATCGTCACCCCAATAAAACCAGATGGGTCAATTAGAATTTGCGCTGACTACAAGGCGACGCTTAACAAAGCCTTACAGAAAAGCGCTTACCCGGTTCCCGTGGTGCAACACTTGCTGCACTCTTTGGGGCAAGGGCAGGTCTTTGCAAAGTTAGATTTGGCCCAAGCCTACCAACAACTGCCCGTAGACGCCAACACAGCCGAAGCCCAAACGATTGTAACTCACAGGGGTGCATTCAAGTGCACCCGATTACAATTTGGGGTGAGTGTGGCACCGGGGCTGTTCCAAAACTTAATGGAACGACTTCTGCAAGGGCTCCCAGGGGTAGTTCCCTACTTCGATGATGTATTGATATCAGCGGAAAACATAGAGGAATTGGGGGAGCGTTTGAGAAAGGTTCTGGGCATTTTCCGGGCAGCCGGACTAAAAGTTAAAGAAAACAAATGCCAGATAGGGGTCGAATCCGTCGAATTCTTGGGCTACCGGATAGACAAGAAAGGAATTCACCCCACTGAGAGCAAGGTCAAGGCAATCAGAAAGGCTCCAGCGCCCAAAAACAAAACAGAGCTACAGGCATTCCTGGGGCTAGTGAATTTTTACGCGGTCTTTTTAAAAAATAAAGCGACCGTTGCTGAACCGCTGCATAAGCTTTTAGGGAAAAATACTGTTTGGTCTTGGGGAAAATCGGAAAATAGGGCTTTCGAAGCAGTAAAGAACCTGCTCTCGAGCGATAGCCTACTCATCCAATATCATAACTCATTGCCCCTAGTGCTGGTTTGCGATGCCTCCCCTTACGGGGTGGGGGCTGTGCTCAGCCACAGACTTCCAAACGGCACAGAAGCCCCTATAGCTTTCTACTCTAGAACAATGTCCTCCCCAGAGAGGAACTATAGCCAGTTAGATAAAGAAGCGCTAGCAATTGTGTCCGGGGTGAAAAAATTCCACGAATATGTGTTTGGGCGAGATTTTGAAATTGTGACTGACCACAGACCGCTGTTAGGAATACTGGCTGGCGATCACCAACGCCTGTGGCACTTTCGCCACGCTTGACTCGATGGACTATTTTCTTAGCCGCTTATTCTTACAAGCTGCAGCATCGACCAGGAAAAGAAGTGGGCATGCAGGCGCGTTAAGCAGATGCCCACTACCAGGGGCGATCGAAGACCCCACTCCGGGGACGCCCATCCTACTTATTGACTCTTTGGACTCTGGCCCAGTCACATCTAAGGAAGTGGCTCGGGCATCATACCGGGACATTATGTTAAGGACTGTACTCGGTTGGGTACAAAGAGGGTGGCCCGCTGCGCCGGGCGAACGTTTTAAGGAATTTGTTAAAAAACGTGATGAGCTCTCGGCTCAAGGGGGGTGCCTGCTATGGGGCGATCGTGTGGTAATCCCGGATAAATTAAGGGGAAAGGTATTGGACCTCCTCCACGAGGGTCACCCAGGGATCGTAAGGATGAAGGGGCTAGCTAGAAGCTATGTGTGGTGGCCACTCATGGACTCAGAGATTGCTGAGAGGGTAGGGAAATGCCAGGCTTGCCAAGAGTCCAGACCTCTACCCCCAACGGCCCCAGCCAGGGAATGGGAAAAACCCCAAGGGCCCTGGTCAAGAATCCACATTGATTTTGCTGGCCCTTTCCACGGCCAAACCTTTCTAGTGATTGTCGACGCATTCTCTAAATGGTTGGAGATCATACTCATGAAATCCACTACGGCCGAGGCAGTAATCGCAGCCCTGCGCCACCTATTCGCAACCCACGGGTTGCCGGACACTCTGGTGTCCGACAACGGCCCGCAATTCACGGCAGCCCAGTTTGAGGAATACTTGGCAGAGGAGGGCATCCGACATGCCCTCTCTGCGCCTTTCCACCCTGCGTCGAATGGCCTTGCAGAGCGTTCCGTCCGGAGCGCTAAAGAGGCATTGTCCAGGCTCAAGCCAGGTGACTGGCAAACAAAGATAGATTTCTTTCTGGCCGTTCAGCACAGAACCCCAAGCACTGCTACAGGCAGAAGCCCAGCCGAATTATTGATGGGACGGAAACTCCGGTGCCCACTTGACCGCTTGAATCCCCATTACACACCAGAGGGTTACAAGGGGAAATAGACAAAACAAGGGAAATGGGCATAGGCGACCGGTGTGGGCCCGCAACTAGGGGGACGGCCCAAGTTGGCTCGCAGGGCAAATCATAAAAGCAACCGGTCCAAAGTCATACTTGGTCGAATTACAAGACAACCGAGTATGGAGGCGCCACATAGATCAGATAAGGAAACGAATAACTGAACAACCCGAGCCAAATGAAACAGATCATGACCACTCCTTATTTGAACCCACAGCTGACCATGACCCGGGGGAGGCGCAAGACTTAGCTGAGGTCCCGGAGGTCCAGCGACGCCATCAGGTTCCCGAGGGAAACGGCAGGGAAAATTACAAAAGTAATCCAAGGCCGGATGGCCAAAAAAAAGAGTCTGCAAGTAATCCAGGGCCCGTTGGCCTAGAGAAAGAGCTGGGAGGAGAAAACAGCCCCTCCGACCAGCTCAAAACACCACCCAGAACTGAACCGCGCAGGTCTGAAAGAACTAGGAGACGCCCAGGTTATTTGCGTGACTACGTCGAAAAATAACATGTAAATAAAATGGAAATAGAGGCAAAGTGTTTTCTGGGAGGGGAGGAGTGTTATGTATTCATGTATGTACCTTTAAATATTTGAGCGGGAAATCAGCACGTTGCTGATTGGGAAAACCTCAACAGAACTGTATAAAAGGAGAGGTTTTTTCCCCAGCCTGTTGCTGGGTTCACCCTATATTAAAGAGCTGTTGTCACTACCCTGGTCTCCAGCCTCGTTACTTCCAGAACTTAACAAGTTGCCTCTCAATTTCTTTGCAAATCCTTCTCTTGCTTTCTGTCCTGGGACTGTCCCTAGCTAGAAAATACAAGTGAAACAGGAATCAAACATCCTATCCACTATTTCTCTGCTGCAAATTGTTATGATAGAAGCAAACCCAGAAGTGGCCAGTTCTAACCTCAAAAGTGCATTTGCAATATCAGTTTTCCATTTCCATTAAGCTTCCACCTAAGGGTCAACATGAACATGATGTTAATTGTGAGACTGCCATTAAGATACATTTTGTTGTTATGTAAGTAGAAGAAAGGGAAAAGATGTTAATAAAAGCTGCAAGGAAACCTGATCAGCTTTCAGATCATGAGCATAAAGATCTTTAACTCTTTCTTGTCCAATCTTCCCCCCCCCCTCTCTCTCACACACACACACTGCTTTGGAAATGCTATTGGCATTTGAAATGTGGGCACCTCTACCACGCTAGCCATAGGTTCTCATTGTTGGAAGTGGTTCCACAGTATGAAGAAAATGATTCCTTTAATCTCAACGTCTTTCCAGACTTCCTTCAATTATTGTTTAGATCATTAAAAATGTATGCATTAATTGCATCCATGCAACAAATAGGCACACTTAGATTACATTAGCACAAGGTATGTGCCTAAGCAGAACACTGTAAAATAAATACATGCTGATTTCAACTTGCATGATTGAACAATAATTAATATATTCCCTCCCCATCATTTGCTTTCCATTACTAAATAGCTAGGAATGCTGGAACATGTAGTTCCAACATATCTGGAGGAGAAAAGCTTGGCTAGCAATGGGATTTTCAGGTAGCTTCCCAACCTGCTTATTTCTGACAGTGTTTTATGCTTTGTTCCATGTCAAAGCAATTAAAGTAAGTTGAAAAATATGCAATATCAGTGGAGTCCCTTTACTGATGATAAGGCCAACTGTGAGAAAAATAATCATGCCAATTACTTCAAAGCCTGGGATAATGATATTGCATTGCTGCCAAGATGCCCTAAGTTTTGCCATATGTGAGCAAGATGTTAAAAACAAAAACTTAAGAGTAGAGCGGGGAAAAAAAGGACATTTGTAGATAGACATCAATTCACCTCTCACCCTTCGGCAGCAGTTTTGCAACATCGGACAAATATCTTCACTAATACTGATAGCCTCCCTTTCTCTAGTTAAAACTAGAAGTATGTTAATGATCTAGAACTCTTAGCTATGCTGGGTAGACACTTGATCATTTAAAATGAAACAGATTTTCAGAGGAAGCAATGAGTGTTGAAACCAGAGTCTTGGAAATAAAATTGTACTGCTCTCATAGGAATATGAGTTACTTAAGTTCATGTGAACCTCTGGTTTTGGAAATAGGTCTTCATGGAGTGTGGAGGAAGATTAAAGATTTCTTATTATTCTTGGCTTCCAAGAAACTGCCTTGGCATTTCTATTTTCCCAGTAGAATTCCCCAAATTGAAAATGTAGAAGTGTCAGCTAAGATTGCTTCAGTTAATGTTGTGTCAACATTTCCTATAAATCGTTCTTTGTCTAGGCTTTAGATGCAGACTGCAAAAATGTGCCACATGTATAAACCTGGCCTCAAGAATGTCTAATTTAACTTGTTCCTAATTAAAAATAAAAAGCTTGTTCACCTGTTTCTAATTAATATTTATTTGATGACACTGACATGAAACTATAAGCCTTGCCCAAAAGGCTATCTTTAAATACAATCTGTATTAAGCTATCTATGCCAGTGTTTCTTAAAGCTGGCTATTTAAGATGTGGGAACTTCAACTCCCAGAATACTTGGCTGGAGAATTCTGAGAGCTGAAGTGCACACATCTTAAAGTTGCCAACTTTGCGATCTCTACTTTGCAATCTGATACTTTAGCTACAATATTAATGAAGAATTGTACAGGCTATTTATGATCCTTAAAACAACTTGAGGAATTTCTGTTAGAAAAAATCACCAATGTTAGATTTATGTTCCCTCATCTGACTCTTTCACCTCTAAAATCTTTAGCTCCTTAATTAAAAAAAGTATGGGGAGAAGAGTTAGATTTTGCAATCTACAGATTAAAAGAAAATTTGTATAGCTTTTTTTATTTTAACTGATTTTCCTGCAAATCTTTTCTAGACCCACTCCTGTTCTGGTCTATTGATATGATATACTTTTTTAATTTGGAGTTACTATGAGAATCTTACTTAGGAACCTAACATTGTGCAAATCAGAGTTAATCTACTTCAGTTTACCCAATACCTTCATAACCAGTCACCAGTCATCAAATAGGATTGTTTATGGATTTTATTTTAAAAATTCCATTGATTATTTGCAATTTGACTAACTTGGGTGCTTTTGTAAACAACTAATCCTCACCAGACATTAATATGTCTTGACATATTCTTTTATGCAAATTTTCCCAGTTGTCAAACTATGGAATCCAATGTCATCTTACTGGTAATAGCAACTGGTTTAAATAATGTTAAAAGCAGTGTAGATAAGAGTACCAAGAATCTGGCTGGCTGTAGACCATATTCTGAATCACAGGCAACAGATGTTAAATATCAGCAGACAATGGAAAAGGTGTATCGTCCCGTTTAGTTTAGTTTAGTTTAGTTTAGTTTAGTTTAGTTTAGTTTAGTTTAGTTTAGTTTAGTTTAGTTTATTGTCATTGCACATTGTACAATGAAATTAAATACCATCTTCAGTGTACATTATAACTATAAAAATAAAAACACAAACATAAATCCTTTACATTCTCTATAATTGAAATTGAAAATCTGATATTGCACTATACTATAGAATTCAAAATGGTTATTGCTCTGGGATAGAAACTGTTTTTCAGCCTGTTTGTCCTTGTTTTTATTATCCTGTACCATCTGCCAGATGGTAATAGTTCCAAAAAAGGGTGCCCAGGATGAGATGGATCTTTAAGAATGCTTTGAATTTTCTTAAGGCAGCCGGAGCTATAAAGCTCTTCCAAAGAGGGGAGAAGGCAACCAATGATCCTCTGGGCAATGACGTTGACCCTCTGGAGTGCTGTGCAATTTGCAAACCATACAAAGGTGCAGTAAGTTAAAATACTCTCTATGGTGCAGCAGTAGAAGGCCACCAACAGTTTTTCATTCAGTTGTTTCCTGAGAAGTCTCAGGTAGTATAACCTCTGCTGGGCCCTTTTGACCAATGCTGCAATGTGAGCAGCCCAGGTCGGTCTTTTATTCTAATGTTTGGCTGGGTGTACTGATTTAGTTGTTACTTGATATGATCCAACAAGATTCTTATATCTACTGTAATACCATGTTGATTGATTGATTGATTGATTGATTACAATTTTCTCTAATGTAAGGTCTTTTTTTTAATGTAAGTCCCCTATTGTACTGGGTTATTTTACATTCAGTATTGAGAAATATACATTCTTTCATTCGTTGTCATACCTGAACTGTATCCATTTTGGGTTTTAATCACATTCCCTGCTGGACTGCGAAACCTGGCAAGCTCCACATTCAGAACTGAGCAGTAATATATGCGATTGCATGAATAAATAGAAAGACTTCATTACTGAATTAACAGGGGGAAATGCTCTCAATCTTTATCAGCCATGATTCTCTGATTCACTATTGATGTTTCTAACCTACTAATGCAAATATTGTTATTACATTATGGCAGGGTGTGAAACTAGATTTGATTGAGGGCTCTATCAGGATTGTGGTTGACCTCAGGGGACTGGGAGGGGGCCTGAGGGAGAGTGGCCAGAGGGGGAGTGGCTAGGGATGTGGCCAGCTCAACATCACTCATCGCGGCTCTGTTTCTGGTTGCAACAGCCACCTGCAGCCAGCTAAAACGAAACCCAGTGCAGCCCGGGGGGATCCATTTTCAGCTGCGATGACCTGCTGCAGCCCTCTGCCAGTGAAAACGGAGCCTCTGTGGACTGCATGTAGCCTCCCCAAACTCCATTTTTGGTGGCAGAGGGCTGCAAGAGGCCGTCACAGCCGAAAACAGAGGGGCCACATGCAGCAACGTAGATTTTATATTTGTTGTGATTTTATTGTTGTATGCCGCACAGAGTCATGTCTTGTGAGATGGGCGGCTATATAAATTTGATTTTTAAATAAATAATACAATTAAAAATGACTCATACTAGATTCTACAGATTTCAGTTCTTTCTGCCGTCCTTTCTCATTCTAACATCACTCTTGAACAACAGATAAATGTGATTTTTAACAGCAAATAAAAACCAGTGTTCATGCCTCACAAAAATGGCACTCAACTTTTCTATGACTGTTTAAAAATTAGGCCTTCTTTGCTTTTATTGTTTTGTTTGTACATAACAGTGATACTTTTTGCAAAGCAGAAAAACAGACTTTAAAAAAAAAACTATTTGATTTCCAAGAAAACATGCATGTAAGTTATTTTGTAGCTCTTAACTTATTCCTTTCCTCTATAACAGTTGTTTCTCAACCTTGCAACTTCAAGATGGATAAATAACTCCCAGAATTCCATTGAAGTCCACCCATCTTCAAGTTGCCACAATTGAGAAACTCTGCTCTATAGTATGAGAACAAACAGCCTATTGGAAAATAACTGGCTGGCCATGAAATGACCTCAAAGATAGGATCTTGATCAAAAGTACCCATTCCTTCCAACGGAACTGGAAAGGTTACATACTCTGGTTCTTCAACTGAACTTCACATCTGGTCCTGATCATAGTATGTGAGGAGCACTAAGCCTGGAATTCCTGGATTGAGTGTTTGTTTGTTTGTTTGCTTGTTTTGCAATAGAACAAATTGTCCCAGGATTCAGGTTGAATATTGAAAGTTATTGTAATGAACTTCCTCTATTCAAACAAATATTATATTTGCTCAAAACAGTCCTAGAAAGCTTCTTTCTGCATGGACTTTTTCCAAATGACTCTTATTTTACTTTTTGCATTTTCAGCAGTAATAATAATAATTTATTCTAATGCTGTTTTCTAGACCACAACAATAGTGCTAGATTTTCTTCCTACACTCAGTCTGACTTCCTGACTCCAAACTTGCTGATTATTAAGCTAATGCTTAAAGTTTTGCCATTGACCAGAGCCAGCAAAGGATTGATAATGAGAGAGGAAAAGAGATACGTAATAATTTGGATCATATAGAATTGAGAGTCATAATGAAGTATACTGGGATTTGACTTTGTATATTGTAGGAATCCATCCAATAGTGGCTTATTCATCCAGGCAAAGCCAAATATGCTCAGCAATTTTCTAAATTATTATAAATTATTATTCCTAATTTGATCCCTTTGAGGTATAATGATTTTCCATAATGCTTCTAAACCATAGTGACAGTTAAACTAAACAGAAAATGACTTAATTTTCCAACCTGTAACCTTCCTTTAGAAGGAACACATTGGGCATAGACAATATTGATTAGAGGGGGAAATGGCTAAGAATAAGTTCATCAGAAGACAGATAATTTCTACAATGAAAACTAAGACTTTTACCTCCAAATATTGTTGTGCCATGGAAGAGCAAGGCCCACACAGAATTTCCAAAAAGAAAATATTCCAGAGAAGAAAAAGTGACGTGTCTATGTCAACATTCACCAACTCAGTATTGTATTAAATATTGAAGAAAAGCTGAAGTATTTTACAATCTGGTAGGTGTTTTTGTGATTGTTCTTTTATTTTGCCCTTTAGGATATGAATAATGATAGACTGTATTAAAGATTGATTGATAGAACTTTTTGTTCATTACTTGCATATAGTGAATACATGCATTAAATCTGCATGCTATTTTATATTGTGTTCTAAATGAGATTAGAAATTGGGGTTGAAGGAGTGGTTCTCACCCGGGGGACAATCTTTTTCTAAGCTAAACTCCTAAAATACTTCTGCATAATGAGTGGGAGCTAAAGGTACTGCCTTGAATTCAGCAAATTTCTGCACAGGTATTAAAGTGAATATGTTCCATAATCCTTTCACAATAAATAGGTCAGAAACGTATAATAAAAACTTGAATAATAAATAAATTGCTTCCCAGTTGTTATAATATTGGTACCACCAACTGGTGTCCCTTTATCCAATTAGCTATTTATGTGTGACATGAGGAGAATGGTAATTTTTCTGATTTCTCCTTTCTCCATAGTTAGCCTTCTTCAATCCTTCCCTTAACCCAGAGGTGTCAAACTCAAGGCCTGTGGGCCGGATCTGGCCCATGGACTGCGTAGATCTGGCCTGTGGGGACACCCTGGAAACAGCAAAGGACTGGCCCATGGTGCCTCTGCCAGCAAAAACAGAGCTTGGGGGGAGCTACATGTCGTCCCCCCAAGCTCCATTTTCGTTGGCAGAGGGCTGCAGGAGGCTGTCATGGTTGAAAATGGAGCCTGCGCGGGGGGGGGGGCACACACACACCTCCTGAGCTCTGTTTTCACTGGCAGAGGGCTAGCAAAACCAAGTACTAGCAAAAGTGGCATTTGATCCAAGGAAGGCAAGGAGGCATTGAGAAATGTTTCCCCTTTTGCATTTGAGCATCCAAGAAGGGACAGAAAAGGAGAAAGAGAAAGAGGAAAGAAAAAGAAAAAGAAGGGAAGATGGGAAGAGAGCAAGGAAGGAAAAAGAAGAGGGGAAGAAAGATGAAAGGAGAATGAAGAGGGAAGGATAACGGAAAGGAAGGAAGGAAGGAAGGAAGGAAGGAAGGAAGGAAGGAAGGAAGGAAGGAAGGAAGGAAGGAAGGAAGGAGATTATAACGAGAGGGAGGGAGTCTGAGGGAAGTCCTGCCTTAGCACGCTCACCCTTGCCACACCCACCCGGCCCCTGAGATCAAATACAACCCTGATGGGGCCCTCAATGAAATCGAGTTTGACACTCCTGCCTTTACCCAAACCCAGAGACTCGCCAGGTTTCTGGAACATATTTTTAGGGCGAACCAAAGCGTCAGAATGGGAGACAAATTTCCAAAAATCAATTCCTTCCATTGGAAAACATAGTTCACAGTTTATTGCAAACTAGACTCCAATCAAACCAAAATCCCAGGCTAATCACAACAACTGGTTTTGTTATAGACTTATTAGGCATAAGGCCTATATGTTCAGACCCCTTTACCATGTTTTGAACTCTCAGGACTTGGCATTAGATGACTGTAAAGTGTAACAGTAACAGAGTAGGAAGGGACCTTGGAGGTCATCTAGTCCAACCCCCTGCTCTTGCAGGAGACCTATACTAGAGATTTGAACTGCTGAACTGCTGACCTTTCTGATCGACAAGCTCAGTGTCTTAGCCACTGAGCCACCTAGCCCGGTTGAGCTTGAGAGCAGGGATATCTATAAATGCTTCTTCCCTTGTTCACCCTCATACTGGAATTATTATTCTTTTTTAAATTATTCTTTTCTATTATAAAATTTTCTTGAGTTAAATATAAAATTTCTATATTCACAGTTAACAGTGTACTTTCTGGGTACAATTCCTTTTAAGTACAGATGATAGATTTTATACACACAGTATTTATGACTGTTATTCTCAAATCCTATTCACCATCATCTTCACTTATCCTTATTAAATTTTTTTTGCATTACTTAAACCCTCTGTTCAGTTTTATCTATAATCAATTGATAATGTCAAACATTATAGACATCAGATAGAGATCACATTTATAATCATCCTCCTCCAAGTAATTATAAGGTTTACTTGTCATAATTATTTGATGTTCAAGTAAAATATTCAAGTAATATTTTCGCCATTTCTAATTTCTATCTTTATACTAATTCTTAATAGAACAACTCCTGTATTAAACAGTATTCTATGTATATCCCTCACCTCTTGCCTGTTTTCATATCTCTACTCTTATTGGCTTCTTGGCACTTCCCATAGTCCTCCCTTGGGATCATGCATCTTCCTGTCTCATTCGCGTCTTCATCACCCTGCTGATAGTCTTCACTTTTAATTATTTATTTTATTTGTTTTGCTGGTGAACTATAGTTTGGGAGGGCACAAAATCAAGTTAAAAATAAGTATATTGAACATGGATCACACCTGTCAGTGATGTTTTAAAGGTCTTTTCAAAGCAGTTGAAACAGTGGTGAAGTCCAAATTTTTTACTACCGGTTCTGTGGGTGTGCCTTGGTGGGTGTGGCAGGAGAAGGATATTACAAAAATTCCATTCTCACCCCACTTCAGGGGAAGGATACTGCAAAATCTCCACTCCCACCCCACTGGAGCCAGTCAGAAGTAGTATTTGCCAGTTTTCCAAAATACTCAAAATTTCCACTACTGGTTCTCCGAACTGCTCAAAATTTCTGCTACCGGTTCTCCAGAACTTGTCTGAACATGCTGGATTTCACCCCTGAGTTGAAAGAGAGTAGGATCTTATGTCAGCAGAGAGTTGCTGCAATGAATCTACTCAAGGTCAAGTTGGTTGGACGAATCCTCAGTAGATGAAGCTAAACCTTCTCATGTGACTTCAATCAGCAAGACTGATCCCAATCAACCTCCTGTTTTCTCCTCTCCAGTCTAGAAAAAGGAATCTAGTGCAGCCTTTCCTTGTTGAAAGAAGAAGAAAAAAATTCAGGGATAATAAGCAGGCAAGGAGGTTGTGACTTTCAGCTATCTTATGCAGATCAATTAAATTGCCTCTTTAAAAGGTTAATTGAGCCTGATCACATAGTCCTTAATCAGGATATAACTATTGTTAATTTCTTCTAATTAGTGAGAAGTGAAAGTTAAACAGGAACAATGTTTAATGACTAAGACTTATCTCTATTTCTTTTTTTTTTATCCTATTAAGGTTTCTTAATCCATATAATTAATAGATCAATCCAATTGATCTATCCAATTAAAGTAATTCTGTCTGTCCTCTTGCTTATTCACTAGTGGGAGAAGAAGATAGCATTTTGTTCAAAAAGGAACATTAAAGGGTAAGAAAATTATTATATAGTAAAGGCATCATACTATTTCCCTTCAGAGTAAGTAACATTATGCTAAACATAAAATGGAGTAAAAAATTGTAAATAAGTCATGAACTAAAGAAAAGAAAGGAAATAGAACTATATCTAGTTTACCTTATATCTTTCCATACATTTTTGCAAACCACCATTGGTCTATTGCATCTACACATTGCTTTGAGATACTACCTTTTGTTCTTGAACTTTCTCATCATTTTTTTGATGATCTTAGTTCCATACATTGTAATAGTATAAACATATGCAATATTTTTAATTGTAATAAATAGAGAAATTACATCCAGTATAGTAATAGCAATAGCACTTAGACTTATATACTGCTTTACAGTGCTTTACAGCCCTCTCTAAGCGGTTTACAGAGTCAGCATATTGCCCCCAACAATCTGGGTCTTCATTTTACCCATCTCGGAAGGATGGAAGGCTGAGTCAGCCTTGAGCCTGGTAAGATTTGAACTGCCAAATTGCAGGCTGCCGGCAGGCAGCAGAAGTAACTGCAGTACTGCACTCTAACCACTGCGGCACCATGGCTCATTTCTCTTTCAGCATGGTCTGGCACTGGAGACCCTTCTTTTGTTGAGCTCATGGCAGTTATCACCAGGTTTAGTTGCCATGAAAATGATTCATCACTTACCCTTCTTTACTGCAGAAATTTCTAGATTTATATTTATCTCATACTCTATTTCTATATTAAAATATATGTAACACTATTTTCAACCCACCAAATAAGCTGCAAAGATGGCTAATATTAATTAAAAGAATAAAACATTTAACATGGGAGGTTTTACAAGAACCTCCTGTTCATTTTCCTGTCAAATGTGATTTAACTAGCACTGATTCACAAAGGACAAAATTGGCAGAGTCACCTGAACAAAGGTAAGCTTAATACTTTGGTCTTAAACTGTTCAGAAGGGATCACAGAGACTAGTGGCAGTTTGAACCATGCATGGAAACTCAGTGTACATCAATAAAGACCCAATAATATAAGAGTCATACTTCCAAAGAATAAGCCCAGACAGAATAGGCTGCAATGCTTCAACTGAACTGCAATTATAAATTTGATAAGGCAGCTACTAGTTGTCAGGCACACACGGAAGTAAATGAAGAACATCTGTTATGAGCACCAGCTTAATAGAGACAGGAAGCTAATTTCCCTGAGTCTATACTTCCCTTTCCTGGATAGGTAAAAAAGTAAAGGATGGCACTATCATTGTTTGTTCAGAAAATGGAAGAGAACCTCCTCCTCCGCTTCAACTGCTCTAAAGACTGTCTGAGTTATGACTTCAGTGTTGATGTGATCTCCCAAGGGTGGCAAATTTCCTCATTAGTGAAATGTAGTTCTGTAACAAGTCCAGAGTTGCCAATCTGGGCTTTATCTAGGCAGCAAATGGCCTAGGTTTTCCAGTGCAATTAGACCTTGCATGCAAAATTAAGTTGGCCAGATGTCTTTGTTTTAGCCAGGCAGACCTTCAGATTTGTAGGAAAACCAACACAGGCCTGGATCTGCCAGGTTAGTTCTGGACAGATGGCCTCCCATTTGAAACCCAGTCCTTCCCCACCTTAACACAAGCAAGATGCAGATCAGTCAAAAAAAAAAGGGAAAAAAAGGAAGGTGGCTGCTGATCAGTTTAAAAGACAAAACATCTTCCAAGCTGTGCTTGTAGCCAGAGAATAATGAAAGAAAAACCTTTCCCCCTGAAGGCCCCTTTTCAGTAATAATGGAAATCCTTGGGGGAATCTAATGAGGAAACCTCTTAGAAAGAGATACACTACTCCCATCTCCAGCTGCTGCAGCAGCACAAAACAAGGGAGATGAAGATCTGATTTTTTTTGGACTGAGAAAAATCACAAAATGCAAAAAGCTGCAAATATAAAGAGAACAACTGTTGGCATAAGAAAGCAAACATAATACCAATATTAAAAGGTGCTTTGGATGCTATCCCAAAATAACTGGAGCAGCTCTTGAACACCATTGGCATTGATAAAACCACCATCAGTCAATTGCAAAAGGCAGCTATATTCTGAATAGCTTACATCCAACATTCCATGTTTCAGAAATGCTATAACCCCTTTGATGATTGTGTTGGCAACAACTGATTGTAGGATATATAAAACAGAAATATAAAGAATTTTCATTGGTCAAAAAGACTGCCATCTCTCTCTCTGGCTCTCTCTCTCTCCATTTCTACCAGATCTGATTGTGCTATGCAAGAGGTGGCATTTTTGCTTGTCCTCTTTAGTTATTAGATCATGATTCCTCCTTAAGCAAGAGTCCTTAAGCAAGGACTCAAGGCAGGCTCACCTTAAAACATAAATTAAAATTCATATTAAAATGTAATAATAATATCAGCTATAAATACCATTTGCTTGCAGGCAAGAATTGAAGTGACCAAAAAGTAGACAAAAGTCATTGAAAATGAAGAAGGTAAAATGCTCTTGGACTTTAGAATTCAAACAGATAAGTACCTGCCACATAACACCCCAGACTTAACAATTGTTAATAAGCAGGACAAATAAAAATGCATGGATAGTGACTATCTGGAATCAGGAGAAGAAAAGAGAAAAACACAGGAGAAAAATCATGAAATGCAAAATGCTGCAAATATAAACAGAACAACTCTTTATATTTGCAGCATTTTGATGGCATAAGAAAGCAAACATAATACCAATATTAAAAGCAGTGGTGGGATTCAGCCAGTTCCCACCACTTTGGGAGAACCGGTTGTTAACTTTCTGAGCAGTTTGGTGAACTAGGTGTTGGAAGAAATCATTAGGGCAGAGAACCGGTTGTTAAATTATTTGAATCCCACCATTGATTAAAAGGTACCTTTGATGCTATCCCAAAACAACTGGAGCAGCACTTGAACACCATTGGCATTGATAAAACCACCATCAGTCAATTGCAAAAGGCAGCTATACTTTGAATAGCTTACACCTGCAACAAAATCTTTATCACCATCAAGCAATGTCTGCCTATCCCATGTCCTTGGGAACGATTTGATAGATGGCTAAAAAATGCCAAATCCAGTTCAAACATCTGGCTGACTGTGCAATGAACCATAATAATAACAACTAACAAATGGGATGGCCCTCTTCAGATTTTTTTAAGTGCCAAGAGAGAGCTAGAGGCATTTTCCCCTTTCATGATATTGAACAGAGCTTTGGCAGTCTGCATTCTGAAACCCTGTAAAATCTGCTTGACTAATAGAAGAAAACAAATGTTGCAGAATGTTGTATTCAAAATGATGATTCTCTCTCTTGCATTCTACGGTCTTCAGACATCAGCATCTGTCTCCAGTTTTAGCTCTTGGATTTTACATTCAACAGATCAACCAGACCTCTCTGCCCACATATAGATTAATTAAGCAGTTAGCCTTGTACTCTCAGACTCCTTTTCTCTGTTTCCCATTTTTTTCGTTCCTTTAATTTACAAATATGTGAATGTTCATCAAAGCAAGCCAAAATCTTCTCTAACTCCACTGGACAAATTCGTTAGGATATAGCAAATTTCATCATGGAGCATTTGTCTGGCATAGAGCAATTAAAGAAGATGCCAGAAGAAATGGTATGACCTCACTCTCATTCACCAGCCCAAAAGTGATGAAATGCAAAAAAGATTCTAAGAGTCTTTAGAGTCTTTATGCACTCAAAGTCCTTGCCCTATTTGAATAAGTCTGACAATTTTATTTCACTCTTCTTTGTTTTTATAATATTTGCAAAAATTTTCAATTTTCTTTAGGGAGGCATTGGTAGACCTTCATGACCCATTAAAAAAACACAAAATTGTCATATTTATTTTTATTCTTTAGTAATATGTTCAGTATTTCTCCCAAGAACAATCCCTTTATTATGTATTGTAGATTAAAGGTCCTCTCTGTTTTATTTTGTAGAACCAAAAAGTTTCCAGAGTAGCTTGCAGGACTGCTCCTACCCCGAGGCTTATAATTTGAAAGGGGAGGAGAAGAAGAAAAGTTGATGTATATAAAATATGATTTATATATAAAACTAGATTAGTTTTAATTACAGCTACAATTAGACCAAAACTTGCACCATTATCTTGAATTGATTATATAAATGTTTTAAATAAGTTAGTAAGTAGGTTCATGAACCACTTCTTCAAATCACATTTATTACAACTTGCTAGGATGAACTCAGCTCAGGGAGCATGATGGAAAAGGCTTCACCAGAAACAATGGTTCTACTTCTCTCCTTCTTCTCCTTCTAATTTGCTCTGCAACTCATACTAAAATGGTACACATGCAAATCATGATCCTAACCTTTCAAATGGTCTCACATGTGCAGATTTAAATGCTGATGCCAATGCGAACAGTGCTAGTGTCCCTGTTTACTAGTTGCATTGCAGAAGTAGATTTCTGCTTAAGGATCTCCATCTACTTTAAGATGATACATTTCTTATATAGCGTAACCATGGACTTTCCAGCAACTGGAGTTGTTTTTTCCTCATTCTGGCAATGATAAGGTGATGCAAGGAATCTACCCTTAACCACAGAAATTCATTATTAGCGTTGGGCTAGCCTAATCAGTCTCTCTCAATCCAATCTGGATTGCTGTTATAGGGGGGAAATGAAGGGAAGCCCCCCTAGCACTTGAAGGAGGAATAGGATATGACATGAACAAATAAGATAAGCACTCCCAAGTCACCCAATGCAGCTAATTGAAACTTGCAAAGATCCTGCTTTAAATGGATAATGGAGAAAGTCTTGCAATTACATTATATTCTTGATTATGCTTGTAATGGTTTATAGAGTCTTCTGCAGTTAAAGCTTCTCGAATAGAGAAGAGTTTATATTTCTGAGCCAATTGCATTAGGTTGTATTTTAAGGGGAAAAAACTGAGCATCCAACAGTTGAGCAGAGAGCAAAAAAAAAAAAAATCTAATAACTAAAGCCACCATTGCAGAGATGTAAAACTTGTAATAGTCTGAAAAGTCTTGGTAGTAATGGAGAGCTGCTGCCCTCCTTTTGTTCAGAAAGAGCAGAGAGTTACATGTCCCAAAAAGGCCAGATGAGCAGCACAAAGTTATTAGTCACCCAGGTATTTACAGTGTTTTTCCTACTTCCTTTCTCCCATGGCCTTTGTGGTCAGCAGAACAGAATTCCTGGGAACTCCCACCTAAACACAAGTTTCCTGTTTATGCTCTCGGTATGCTTTTATGTTTTTGCCATCGAAAACTTAGTGGACTTACATTGCCATATAGAACAGTTGAAAACAGAGATTGCAGGTGAGCAAGGAACACTAAATAAACCCAACAATGTTATGCATTTTTCCCCTGGAAAAAAAAAGGAAAAAGGGATATAGGAACAGAAGTCAGATCAATCCAGAAAGCAATAAGCCTTTACTGACAATAAGAATAATTCAAAATGCCATATTTAGGCAAAATGTTTATAAAGCCAACTCAGAGGTCAGACAATACTGTAAGCATGCCAGGTTTTAACTTCATTAGGCAGGATGATAAAGAAATACTAATTTAAAAATATGTTGTTAAAAAAAGCCAGGGAATTTGCATCCTGTTACAGGCTTAAGATGGAGTTTGGGAATAAGCTGCAGAATTACAGTTGGACATTATGATGCTGCCAAGATTTTTTGAAGAGAGAGAGAGAGAGAGAGAGAGACTGGCTGGCTGGCTGGCTGACTGACTTTGGTCTAGCAGTGAAGGCATCAGGCTAGAAACCATGAGTTATGCTACCATCCTAGGCATGAAAGCCAACTGGGTGACTGGGTCAGCCATTCTCTCTCAGTCCACAACATCAGACTTGGGCAACCAGCTAGTCATTCCTTTCCTGTTGCAACCAGTGGATAATACTGGGGAGGAAATGAACCCTGCACTTATAGGAAAATGCTAGGCAGAACAAAAATGGAACAGTCTCTATTATTAAATTAAACACTAATATTTCTAGGGTGAATGAACATAAAATTAGAGGAAAAATTAGGCAGTCCCTGTGTTAACAATGATTAAAGCATAGTCCCATGTCATACTTTTTTTTTTTTTACATTTATATCCCGCCCTTCTCCGAAGACTCAGGGCGGCTTACATTGTGTAACTTTGTGATTAACTTCATGCTAAGACATAATTAATTTGTCAGTCAGCAGGCCCATCTCTTTTATAGAGCCCAATCAGCTTGATTAATTGGCTGAGTCACATTTCTTTCTTTCAAGTAAATGGCTTGGCTTCTTTTGCTCTTCCTTTTGTAAATTGGCCATATGTTTCTGGATCCTGGGACCTTGCCTAGTTTAGTCTCTAGGTCAGCTAACCCAGCCTGTACCTGGGCCTCCTCAGATTGCTTTCCTCCAGCTGAGGCTCAGTCTGGTCAAGCATTTCAACTTCTGAATATCACCCCTTCCAAGGGAATCACACTGCCCTCCTCAATTCCATTTAAGGAAATGTTAAAACTTACCTCTTTCATGCAATGTTTATGAACTAGAATTAATTATGTGTGTATAGTGTATACACAAAAATACATACGCAGACAAACATTTTTACATATATTCAAGATTATAGCACATGTTTTGGGTCCATTATGTTTGCTTGGATGTTATGTTGATTTCAGTGATTCTAAATCAGGTTTAGCATGGATGTTTTGGTTATATCTCTTATAAATTGTCAGTACTTAATTGCAGTGGCATAGAAATTTAAAATTAAAATTTTTACCAGAGGCTGTGGAATTGTTTATAGGCTTCCTTTGACTTTATTCAATATTGGTTGAATTGAAATCTAACACATCTAGTGATTATTAGGTCGGGAAACATCAATTTACATGATAAAAGCAATTCAGCAGGTAAAGCTTTTCCCGAATCTGTGTAGACCATGACAGTAAAAATTGCTGAATTTTTGCTGACGTCAACTTAAAAGGCTTAAGCGCTTCTCTAAGGAAAAAATAGTGGTGGACTTCACTGAAACTTTTACCACATTTTCTTTCAAGTATGACAAGTAAACCACAACTGGTTATTGTGGACAAAACAGGAAATCACAGACAACTGGATGATGCTATATTTCTAGATAATTTTGTTTTCCAAGACTTTGTACTTATTTTTATAAACTATGTTCATGTGTGTATTTTATTTTTGAAAATGTACATTAGGGATAACTTTGATCCAGATATTTTGATGTATAATTTTCACACTTTGTTGCCATGGCCATATTAAATAGTCCAATGGGAGTTGTCCAAATATCTGGAGGAAACCCATTTCTGGAGTAAGAATGTCAGTCTGTTTTGAATTTCTACTTTCACATAGTTATTAAAAACCACAGGAATCCTGGGAAGGGACAAAGAGGGGGAAAAAAGGAGGGGATCCATTAAACTTGAGGTTCATATTTGCAGCCAGAATACCATCCATAATGAGCCACGGTGGGGCAGTGGTTAGAGTGCAGTACTGCAGGCTACTTCTGCTGCCTGCCGGCTGTCTGGAATTTGGCAGTTCAAATCTCACCAGGCTCAAGGTTGACTCAGCCTTCCAACCTTCTGAGATGGGTAAAATGAGGACCCAAATTGTTGGGGGCAACATACTTACTCTGTAAACCACTTAGAGAGCACTGTAAAGCACTGTAAGGTGGTATATAAGTCTAAGCGCTATTGCTATATTTTTTTCTGAAAATGAAGGATCAATATTGCCTTTGATTTCCTGGCTTTACTTCATTTCCTAGGTTTATTTTAAGTTAAGCTCTTAACATTATTTAAATATATTTCTGTGCATTTAATTATTTCATAAATTGTGTCACTTTCACTTGGCAGTTTTGATATCAAATTTAGTTCAGCAGTTGTTAATCAAAAAAGGAATAATTGTGCTTTTCACGAGCTCTGAATATTAGAAGATGTGACAGTGACCAGAGAATGGCATTCATTCATATACTCAGATTTTTATCCATCTGACTCTATATATATACCAAGTAGATACCTAAGGAAAATATGAAGAAAGGACACTGCCTTAGCAATGTGTTGAATTCCTGTAGATACATGTAGTACTTCCTAGCACTTCAGCCTTCTTATAATCCTAATCATGGCTAGTTGTTTTAAAGGCAACCTGGGTGCTCCCCCAGCCAAGATAACCAAGGACAGCTAAAATAATCTGTGTGGTTCTGAAATGCATAGAAATACCATTTCAAGAGAAAGCCTTGTAAAAACGAGGTGTGAATTTAAGAGCTTTCTTAGTTAGTCATTGAATTTTGTTCAAATCTGTAGTGAGTTTGGAAGTTCTCTTAAGGCAAAATATTTTAGCATGATTGACAGAGCCAAAAGCTTTTCAATACCTATCAAGATAATATCAAAGTACACTAATAGCAAAGATCAAATGCTAGTTTCTTCTTTGAGCTGTGGAGGAGAAATCAAAATATGTTCAATAAAAACTGTGGCATGTTAAAAGCTAACACAATAATTAGGTTATAAGGGCTTATGATTATCAACTATGTTTTGTTAGAGGTACAGTAAATTACATCCCCTAACTGAACAATTGTGGGGGGAAATGATAGTATCAAAGGGAAATGAAATACAGAAGACACAGACAATGATGAATACATTATTAAAGTTACAATTCACTTCAATAAAGCCACTGCTGAATAATAGCGCAGAACTTGAACTGAATGTATAAAGCATTGCCCTATAACAGAAACATACAAATTATGAGACATCCTTTATTGCACATAACTCCAGTTTTTACCAGGTACACATCACAACATTAAGGCTACTCTAAGCTGCAAAACTATCCATGAATACCCTGTTTCCCCCAAAATAAGACATCCCCTGATAATAAGCCCAATCGGGCTTTTGAGCACATGGCAATAAGGCCAAGCACATGTTTTAGGGTTCAAAAAAATATAAGACAGGGTCTTATTTTCAGGGAAACATGGTATTATATGACAACAGAGAAATAGATTTTGTATCTCTTTATGTTGCCCAGATATTTCCAGTCAAGTTAAGTAGTCTTACACAAAACTTATGTTGATCAAACAAGAGGAAGTATTCCCATCTTGTGAGTGGCTGAAAAATAATTTTGCTAAAAATTTCAGTTGGGTGATAATTTGCCAACTCAGCAATTTCCATGGGACTTTTCTGCCTCAGTGGTGACAAGACAACAAAGAAACCAGCTTGACTTTCCCAATATTGAGAAGTAAGCAGGAAAACTTTGTCATGTAATCTATAATATGCAAATCTCTTCCTCTATGTGACTTTTCGGTATCATGAATCTATGAGTCCAATTCATGTCTAAATCATAAGTTTGGACAGCTATGAGAAGAAACAAAAAAGAAGCTAGGATTAATTGGTAGTGATTAACATTCACAGAGTTCAGGGTGTCAAACTGGCAGCCCATGGGCTGGATGAGTCACGTGCAGGCCATGCCCCCCCAAGCTCCATGAATGGGGGAAATGTTGCAAAAGTCACATGATGGCAACGTGACATGGCAAGTTTGACACCCGTGACATAGTGTCAGCGCTGCAAGATAATCCAGACCAAAAAGCACATCCAGGAATACTTGTTCTATTTTTGTAAGATTACATTAATTGTTGTTGTTGTTAGTTGCAAAGTTGTGTCTGACCCATTGGGACCCCATGGACAACGCTCCTCCAGGCCTTCCTGTCCTCTATCATCCTCTGGCCATTTAAGCTCACGCCAACTGCTTCAGTGACTCCATCCAGCCACCTCATTCTCTGTCGTCCCCTTCTTCTTTTGTCCTCAATCTTTCCCAGCATTAGGCTCTTCTCCAATAAGTCCTTCCTTCTCATTAGGTGGCCAAAGTATTTCAATTTCATCTTCAGGATCTGGCCTTTTAAAGAGAAGTCACGGTTGATTTCCCCTATGACTGACTTGTTTGTTCGCCTTGCAGTCCAAGGGACTCGCAGGAGTCTTCTCCAGCACCAGAGTTCAAAGGCCTCAATTCTTTGACGCTCAGCCTTCCTTATGGTCCAACTTTCACAGCCATACATTGCAACTGGGAAAACCATAGCCTTGACTATACGCACTTTTGTTGGCAGGGTGATGTCTCTGCTTTTTAGTAAGCTATCTAGATTTGCCATAAAGTAAAGATGAAGAGGGAAGACAATTACATAATTCTATTAATGTAATCCTGGGCTCCAAGATTACATTAATAGAATCGTGCAATTGTCTTCCCTTTTCATTTTTATAGTCCAAGAAACTAGGGACGGTCCCTTCTGAAATGTTTGTCATGCTCCCAATCAATCTGCACACTCAGCTGCCTCTTATCTGAGTCTGCCTCTTATCTTAGTCTGTGGGTCTTCCTCCTGCCTCCCAAAGTCATTCCCCTATATCCATGATGGTGAACCTATGGCATGCATGCCATAGCTGGCACACAGAGCCCTCTCTGTGGGCAGGCGAGCCATCACCCAGCTCAGCTCCACTGTGACTTCACTCACATGCACCTGCCACAGAGGGGGTGCACGCATGCACAAGGGTGCCCCCACACCTGCTAGGCCGAAACAGGGGGAGGGGGGGTCGTAGTGCATGTAGAGAGGCGGGGGAGCATAGAGGGGTCATGTGCACGTGTGTATGCACAGGGAGGAGGGGGGTCATGCACGCATACACAGGGCCCCCCCCATGCATTGCATTATGGGTTCCGGCCTATGCACGCTTGTGGCACACAATGAGAAAAAGGTTAGCTGTCACTGCCATATACCATGACACATAGATGTTTTATTTTAGTTGCTTTAATGCAGTTACAGTATTTGTCTCCCCTCCAGAGAGGTTAATGCCCTTTGTCTATAACAAAGGCATTCCTTGGAGAGAAAACCAGTGGATAATAAAAGTACTACTACAGAGTAAATAGAGATAGGCATTCCCATTTGACTTTTTAATCACATGCAAATAAAAGGGTTTATATGATGAAATATATATGACTAAGTTTCAAGAAATTTTATCATTGGCTGGTCACTGCATTCCCCAATCACAGTTAAGTACATATCACAGTTTTTAAAAAGTAATCTAGAACTCTATTGCCTAGTATTAATTTATCTCATGGCTAAGAACATTGTAAAATATTTATTCAAAAATAGGTGTGTTTATAAAGAATGTTAATTAAGAACTTTACTTTTACACCTTTTGTCTGTCCTGTTCAGTGAAGCTGGAGTGCTACTAATTAATGGGTGAATTGTTTTTCTTCAACTTCAACTCCTTTTCCACATGTACACATGTGGATTTTTGTAAGACAATATTACTGTTTTTACTTTAATAAATGTAATGTAATTATGTAATGTAATTACAATTAATGTACAAAAAAAAGTTCTTACTTCCTATGTAACTTTGTAGGTAAAGAGTCAATATTTGGAGTATAGGGGCAAAAATCTAGATTCTGGTAGCACCTTTTCTAACTAACCACTTTTATCATTTTAAAAAAATATTATTTTCATTAGCTTATGGCCATTTCAATAAAATCTGTTAATCAGCACAGATGCTACCAGACTCCTGATTTCTTGCCTCAATTTCTACCAAAATGAAATTTAATGGCTAAGTTAACAAGGTTATTCAGTTATTCCACTACCATCGCTCAACAGGAATAATATAATGAGATAGACTCACGAATATCTGATTTGTTGAAGTGTATATTACAGATACAATATTCCTAAAAAGTTTTTTTTTTTTAATTTTCCAAAATGGATGTTCATTAGCTTGAAAAATCAGATTGGCTTCTTCTTCAGAGATTAAACATTCTTGAGAGTATTACAGGTATTGCTATTTCTGTGCAAAATCTAGCTATTGAATGGAATAAACTGAAATAGAGACTTTCTCTGTTGTGGCCCCCACCCTATGGAATATTCTTCCCCAGGAAGTGAGATGGTCACCTGTAGTACGGCTGGTTAGTCCCTTGAAACCCTTCCTTGACTTCTTAACTAATTTTAGTCCTTTTCCTCTGATTCTTTTTTAACTTTTATAAATGCTGTTTTATATTTTATAAACATTCATTGTTCACTGCCCAAAGTCTCTCTTTGAGGGATATGGGTGTATAGAAATGTGAAAATTAAATAAATAAATAAACAAACAATAATCAAATCAATCATTAAAGCACAAAGACTCGGAACCGCATGTTTCATGATATAGAATAAGGGTGTCAAACTGCCGGCCTGCGGGCTGGAGGTGTCACATACAGGCCACGCCTACCCCGGCTCCAGGAAGGGAAAAACATCATGAAATATCATGTGACAACAACGTGACGCCGCGAGTTGACACCCATGATATAGAAGGTCTGTTTCCTAGTCTAGATCCCTCAATTTCTGGGGGTATGGGATGGGGAGGAATTAATGTTTAAAAATTACCAGGAACTCATTCCCCCCACAAGATTCCTCCCCATCCCATACCCCCAGAAATTGAGGGATCTAGACTGCCTGGAATTTGGCAGTTTGAATCTCACCAGGCTCAAGTTTGACTCAGCCTTTCATCCTTCCGAGGTGGGTAAAATGAGAACCCAGATTGTTCGGGGCAATATGCTGACTCTGTAAACCGCTTAGAGAGGGCTGTAAAGCACTGTAAAGTGGTATATAGCAATAACAATAACACTTAGATGTATATACCGCTTCATAGGGCTTCACAGCCCTCTCTAAGCAGTTTACAGAGTCAATATATTGCCCCCAACAATCTGGGTCCTCATTTTACCCACCTCGGAAGGATGGAAGGCTGAGTCAACCTTGAGCCGGTGAGATTTGATCTGCTGAACGCAACTAGCAGTCAGCTGAAGTAGTCTGCAGTACTGCACTCTAACCACTGTGCCACCTCGGCTCTTATATAAGTCTAAGTGCTATTGCTAAGTGCTATCCTATCAGTAGGTCATGCTCTGCATATTTGCTTTTCGTCTGACAAGATGGTCTGCCACCACACCAAACCTCCAAAGGCCCTTTCAATTTAACCCAGTCTCAGCGAAGGTATCTTGTTCCGCGTTACCAGTCCACCATCTGGTGCTAAGCTCTCCTGGACTCTGTCTCATGGGCCGTAGATCGCTTCCAGCCTGGCAGCTGGGCCCCGAAATGCCACCAGTCAGCTATGCAGGCAAAAATGCCGCTGTTGCTTCCCTCACTACTATATCCACTGCAGCCAGAGTTGATGCTGTCTCAGCTGGGCACCCTGTCACTGCCCGGGTCACCGGCATACCATCACATCCTCCGTGGTCTCCAATTCCCCCTCTCCCCAGGTATGGCAAGGTAGTCAGGTCTCAACACCCAGCTCTAGAAAAGGTCTTCAAATGCAGCTTTACTAGATTGGTCCAGATCTCAATTGTGTTGGAGATCTGCAAATGACATGGGGAATCACAGACTGGATTTCAAATTGTGGAGGACAACATGCAAATGGGGCAGTTGGTGGTATGACAGAGATCATTACTACAGTCTACAATAAAGTCCAACAAAGGCCTTCCTTCAAAAAAGAAAAATATCCTCTTAGACATTGACAATAGCAGTCTCCATTTTGGTTGTTTGTGTGTGTGTGTGATATTTAATGTTAACTAACCCAGCACCTTTAAATTGAAAATCTGTTATCCTAGATTTGCAAAACAGATGTCACAAAATGTCCCCATATGTGCAAGAGATGCTTCCCAGTACTCCCTTTCCTGGAAGTTAAAAGAGTACTCCAAGGTGCAATAATGTTTGAACTAAATAAGAGGTGTCTCCCACATCCTGTTTTTATTTCTGTTTGGTCTTGGTGAAAATACTTTAGGCTCTGTGTTCTGCTGACTTTATTATTTGAACGTATTCTGCTTTTATGGATGAGGAACTATGGCTTCTGCCATTTGTGGCTGGTGGACTCTTAGAAAGAACAAATTGCATTCTTCTATAGAAATGGTCTAAGAACACATTTTCAGAACTCTTCCTGTGCCAGCGCTATTAAGACTAAGGAAGTTGGCATCATTAAAAGTTATTTTAAATAAGTTCTTTTTTTTTTTTACTAAGTGTAGTGATTGATAGAACAGGTGACTAAGTATAGCAGCCATCAGAAACTGACTTGCAGGACTGTCCATGGAGATTCTTAATTATCCAGGTCATGGTTGTCCCAAAGGTGTTTTTCAAAACGCAACTGGACTTTCTTGTTTCTTCAGTTCTGACTGAATAGTGTGGATTGGAATGGGTTCCATTCTCCAACATTTCGTCAGAACTGAAGAAGCTTATTGAATGAGGTGAAATGTTTTCAAAGAAAAAAACCAAGAAAGATCAGTTGCCTGTCATGGTCAGATCATTTTCTCCTTCGACTCGACTTCAGAACCGCCAACCCCCACCGCAGGGAGATGGAACCGACTCGTTGGTTCCATCCCAGGCACCTGATGGACCCAGAGAGGTTTCTGACGGAGCTTGGGCCACTTCCTGAGGACCTAGCTCACAGCTCGGCAGAAGAACTAGTCGCCGCCTGCGAAAGGTCGGCGACGGGGGCTCTGGACCGAGTCGTGCCTTTGCGGCCTCTGACCCAGCGCTGATCTCGACCAGCGCCTTGGTACTCCAAGGAGCTGAGAGAGATGAAGTGCCAGAAAAGACGCCTAGAGAGTGTTTGGAGGGCCAGCCATTCTGAATCTGATCGAACACTAGTTAGGTCTCACATTCAGACCTATCTAGTGGTGATAAGAGTGGCAAAATGTGAGTATTTTTCCACTCTTATTGCATCGGCAGATAATTGCCCAGCTGCTCTGTTTAGGGTGACCCGCTCCCTACTTCATCAGGGAGCGCGGGAGGACACCTTGCAGGGACGTGCTGAGGACTTTGGTCAATATCTGCACGATAAAATCGCTCAGATTTAGGATGGGCTGGACTCTGATGGGGTAGGTGCAGGTGGGATGACGGAGGCTATTCTTGATGATGTTATCTGGGATGGGTTTGATTCTGTGGCTCCCGAGGACATGGACAGGATACTAGGGAGGCTGAATGCGACCACATGTTTATTGGACCCGTGTCCCTCCTGGTTGGTACTGGCCACATAGGAGGTTACACGAGGCTGGCTACAGGGAATTGTTAACGCTTCTTTGAGGGAGGGTGTCTTCCCGTCCGCCTTGAAAGAGGCAGTGGTAAGGCCCCTTCTCAAGAAGTCTTCCCTGGATCCAGCTATTTTATCGAATTACCGTCCCATCTCCAACCTTCGCTTTGTGGCGAAGGTTGTTGAGAGTGTGGTGGCGTGACAGTTTCCCCGGTACCTGGATGAAACTGTCTATCTAAACCCGTTTCAGTCCAGCTTCCGACCTGGGTACAGCACGGAGATGGCTTTGGTCGCATTGGTAGATGATCTCTGGAGGGCTCGGGATAGGGGTTGTTCCTCTGTCCTGGTCCAGTTAGACTTCTCAGCGGCTTTTGATACCATCAACCATGGTATCCTGCTGCGCCGGCTCAGGGGACTCGGAATGGGGGGCACCATTTATCGATGGTTCTCCTCCTATCTCTCTGACCAGTCGCAGACGGTGTTGACAGGAGGGCAGAGGTCGGCTCCGAGGCGCCTCTTGTGTGGGATGCCGCAAGGGTCGGTTCTCTCGCCTCTTCTGTTCAACATCTATATGAAGCCACTGGGTGAGATCATCTGTGGTTTTGGGGTGAGCTGTCATCTATACGCTGATGATACTCAGCTGTATATTTCCACCCCTAACCACCCCAACGAGGCCGTTGAAGTGATGTCCCAGTGTCTGGAGGCCGTACGAGTCTGGATGGGGAGAAACAGACTCAGGCTCTATCCCTCCAAGACCGAGTGGCTGTGGATGCCGGCAGCCCAGTACAGTCAGCTGATTCCATCGCTGACTGTCGGGGGCGAGTCATTGGCCCCCACGGAGAGGGCTCACAATCTGGGTGTCCTCCTGGATGTACGGCTGTCTTTAGAAGAACATATGACGGCTGTCACCAGGGGGGCTTTTTATCAGGTCCGCCTGATATGCCAGTTGTGTCCCTTTCTGGACCGGGTTTCCCTTTGCACGGTCATTCATGCCCTTGTTACATCCCTCCTGGACTACTGCAATGCTCTCTACATGGGGCTCCCCTTGAAGGGTACCCGGAGGCTCCAACTGGTCCAGAATGAGGCTGCGCAGGTGATAGAGGGAGCTATTCGTGGTTTCCATATAACACCCCTCCTGCGCAGGCTGCACTGGTTGCCGGTGGTCTTCCGGGTGCAATTCAAGGTGTTGGTAACCACCTTTAAGGTGCTCCACGGCACAGGACCGGGCTATTTACGGGACCGCCTGCTGCCACAGATAGCCTCACATCAACCTGTGCGCTCCCACAGAGAGGGTCTCCTCAGGGTGCCGTTAGCCAAACAATGCCAGCTGGTGACCCCCAGGGGGAGAGCCTTCTCTGTGGGGGCACCCACCCTCTGGAATGAGCTTCCTCTGGGGTTACAATTACTCCCCGATCCCCGGACCTTCCGACGCGAGCTCAAGACTTTTTTATTCCATCGAGCAGGGTTGGCCTAAGATACTATTGTTTTAAGTGGGGTTTTATCATTGTTTTTTGAATAATTTTTAATTGGTACTAGCCAAATTGAATTAGATTTTTATATTGTCTTTTACTTCTGTTTATATATTGTTTTTATGTTGGCTATAAACCGCCCTGAGTCCTTCGGGAGAAGGGCGGTATAGAAATTTTATAAATTTCTACTAATACTAATACTAATACTTGAAAAGCACCTTTGGGACTTGTAGGACAAATTCTCTAACCAGTTTTGATAACCTCCCACCTACCCCTCCACCCCCGACTTAGCCATTCTAAATTTATGTGAAGTGAGTGTGTACATGATGTACAATAACAATAAAGGCAATTATTATCTCTTTTATTCATTAAACATGAAACTCAGTCAACTGAACATTTAAAAATGTGTAGCAAATACCTTTTACTGATGCTAATGGTTGATATGGGGTGCTGCCACCATCCTAGGTATCAACCAAGTATCTTCTTAACTATTATTATTATTATTATTATTATTATTATTATTATTATTATTATTATTATTATTATTATTATTATTATTATTATTATTATTATACACAAAATGACAGTATACGCAGCAAACGAGATAACTATGCTGGATTTTGTATCATTAATCACTAGTCAAACACTTCCCAAGCGTTTAGGACTGCCTTCTGCAGCTGACCAATGGTGATCTTGTCAGTGCCAATTGCTTTTAAGTGCTTGCCTAGGTCTTTAGGCACAGCCCCCAGTGTGCTGAGTACCACTGGAACCACCTGCACTGCTTTATGCCAGAATCTCTGCAGTTCGATTCTCAAGTCCTGATATCTGGTGACTTTTTCAACTTCTTTCTCATCGATTCTGCTGTCACCAGGTATAGCAATGTTGACTATCCACACTTTTTTCTTTTCTACAATCGTGATATCCGGGGTATTGTGTTCCAAAACTTTATCAGTCTGTATTTGGAAATCCCACAGCAGTTTTGCATGCTCATTTTCAATCACTTTTTCAGGCTTATGATCCCACCAGTTCTTTGCTACAGGCAGATGGTAGTTGTGACAAAAGTTCCAGTGGATCATCTGAACAATTGTGTTGTGACGTTGTTTGTAGTCGATCTGAGCTATTGTCTTACAACAGCTCAGTATGTAATCAATGGTTTCATCTGCTTCTTTGCAGAATCTGCATTTGGGATCATCAGCAGATTTTTCTATTCTGGCTTTGTTCTAATGGCTTGTTCTTGGGCCACAAGAATTAGGCCTTCTGTTTCTTTCTTTAATGTTCTGTTGGTTGTTGTTGTTGTTGTTATTGTTGTTGCTGTTGTTGTTATTATTATTATTATTTACTGTTTTCTGTACCAGGTTTCTATCTGAGAATGACTTTTCTATTCTAATGTCCACAAGTTTGAACAGTCCTCATATTGTTGACTTTCAAGAGCTATTTTGGAGAGACTTCAAATATGAATTGAAGCCATTGGTTATAGATTTGTTTATTACGGATTGGTTTACTTGTTTTATTTTTATTACACATTTATTTTTATACTGTGGGACATTTTATTATACTTTTCTGGATGTGATGTATACCACTGACAGGGTTCCAGTTGCATTTGAGATAAATCCAATAAATAAATAAATTAGACAAAATGTCTCTAACAGTTGTTATTTGTCTAAGTAGTTTTTAAATATTCCCACAATTGTAGCATATGCTATTAATGCAGAAAGTCCTTAGCTGTCATTTAAACCTGAAGGTGTTCAAATTATGGTCTGAGAAACTATGAATTTCCCTAAATTTTTTGATTATGTCTCCAAAATCAGACCAGCTGATTTTTTTTTCCTCCTGTAGATTAAATTGGGATAAGTACACTAATCATGCACAATATTTTAAAAGAAAAACTGCTATTTTGCTTGATCTGTTTTAAAATATTGCAAGTAGTGGTATAGTGGTTGGACCAACAGCAATGTAGTTAGAGTACTTTTTTGGCAAATACACATATCTCTAATTGGCATTTGGCACCATAACATCTTGCAATCTTCTGCTTCCCATTGCTTGTTCTTCAAGGTATCTTATAATTCATAGATACATAAATCTTGCTGACCCAGAGAATTGCCTCGCAGACATTGTACAGCAAAAGTTACTGTCAAAATTGCATGCAATTTTGGGTTATTATCTCTACCATCATGTATCCTGAGAATCCAGTATTATAAGAAAGAGAGTCTAAGATGTTATTTCTAAGACATTATATACTGCCAAACTCCCGGCCCATAGGCTGGATGTGTCATGCGCTGGCCATCCCCCTGCCCAGTTTAGTGAAGGGGGAAAAGCTCCCAATACGTCACATGATGTCACCATGATGACGTGAGTTTGACACCCCTGCTGTATGCCTAGCTTTTTTATTCCATTTCATGACATTTCTCCTTTAAGTTTATTTATTCAAAAAGGTTGTATCCAATGGTCTTCCCTCCAAATGATATGGCATTAAATGGGGTTTTGCAATGATGAGGGTGGTTCTTTTGGGGTACCTGAATGACAAAACATATGTAGGCATATGCAACCAAGTAAGGTCAACATTTCTCTTTGATTTCTCTTCTAAAATCTATTGGGGGGAGGGAAACAGAGCAATACAACACAATTAGCGCATTTCCTGTTTGACTTTTCAGTCAGAGATTCTTGAGAAGGTTGCTTTAAAACTATGGATACGTTAAAATGAAAGGAAACAAATCTCAGTTAAGGCTGAAAAGAGCATCACCTAGCAACACACCAAGGATATAATGAGATGCTATTAAAAACTAAGAAAAATAAATCAAGTTCTTGGTAATATCTGCCATTTGGGGATGATCTCTTAATGTTGTTAAGAAACAAATAAACCTGCTAAAAACAGCAACTGATGGTGTGAAATGAAATACTTGGCCAAAAAAAAACAACAATTCTAATAATAAAAGCACATTCCCTGTATGGATCAGCCAACACACATAGATTTTCCTCATGTATGTAATTTAAGACTGTCCTGATTTCTGATACGTGTGCCATATTATGTATATGCATCTTTAAAATACTTGTTTTACCAAATAAATTCAAATAGTCTGGGTGGAATGAAAGAGAAATTCTGAAGGGTAAAATTAAAACATAGATAAAATAAATGGAATCAGAGCAGTGGGGAAATCTAAACTGATTTGCTACAGGTTCGCTGGCTGTGCATGCACACTGTTGCCAAGTGCGCGCTGTGCGCGCACATGCACAGTTCATACCAAACACACGCTGTGCACACATGTGCAGTATGCACCAAAAGGAGGCTTGGGAAGGTAAGTAGAACAGCAGGAGGGGAATCAGCTGTGGCGCATGATCTTGGGAACCTTTTAAAAAAAAATTAAAAGCATTTTTTACTACCAGTTTGGGCAAATAGGTAGTAAAAAATGCTTTTAAAAGTAAAAAAAAAAGGTTCCAATGATCACAGCTGTGCCACATGATCATTGGAACCTTTTTTTTAACTTTTTAAAAGCATTTTTTTACTACCTATTTGCCCAAACTGCTAGTAAAAAAATGCTTTAAAAAGTAAAAAAAAAGTTCCAACAATCACAAGGCACAGCTGTGATCTTGGGAACTTTTTTTTACCTTTTTAACTTTTTTTACTACTGGTTCAGGTGAATACATAGTAAAAAAATGCTTTAAAAAAGTAAAAAAAAGGCTCAGACAATCACAGCTGTGCCGCACAATCATCCAAGTCCTTTTTCCCCCCCACTATTTTAAAGCATTTTTTACTACCTTTTCACCTAAACCGGTAGTAAAAGAATGCTTTAAAAGTTAAAAAAAAAGTTCCAATAATCAGCTGAGCAATGCACGATTGTCGGAACTTTTTTTTTTTTTTACTTTTTAAAACATTTTTAAGTACCAGTTCCAGAGAACCAGTAGTAAAAAAAAT
This sequence comes from Ahaetulla prasina, assembly GCF_028640845.1. Lineage (NCBI taxonomy): Eukaryota > Metazoa > Chordata > Lepidosauria > Squamata > Colubridae > Ahaetulla > Ahaetulla prasina. The sequence continues at coordinate 128,198,665 of NC_080542.1, forward strand.
GCTTAAAAAGTTAAAAAAAAAGTTCCGACAATTGCTCATCATTCAGCTGATCATTGGAACTTTTTTTAAACATTTTTTTACTACCAGTTTGGCGAACCAGTAGCATTTTTTACTACCGGTTCTGGAAAACCAGACCAAACCGGTAGCATTTCACCCCAAATCAGAGTTGACTTAAAATTGTGTTGTCATAAAGCTGCAAAAGATCCAAAATGATGAATAAGGAAAATATTCCCAGGAAGTAACTTAATACAATGGAATTCTAAAATATGGGCAGCAGACCAGGTCAAATGAAATGCTTGCCTAATTCCAGCATCCCGTTTCTCTTGATGACTAACCAGATGCCGATGAGAAATAGGGTATGAGTGCAATGGTTCGCTTCCATTATATTTTCAGGAATGATAACATAATAGCATCATTAAAGATAGCATAATAACTAATAGCTGTTAGTAGCTTTATCCACTTGAGATGTGTTTAATGGTCCTATGGAGCCATCAAAGTTAAGGTAAGGACTTCAGCATTTCTGTAACAGCTTTGTTCCCTATGTCATCCCTCTGAAAAACTCTCAAGATTCGTTTTTCTTGCCATGTACATATATACATCTGAACTAGACTGTGTTGTTTTCTTTGTGTCATATAGTATATGTGGCTATATGCATAATTTTATATTTATTTATTTATTTATTTTGTTTATAGTTTTGTCAGGCTTATGTAGTGTATATTGGAGGTGGTGACCCTTTGAGAGCTGTATGCAACGAAAGTTCATTTTAATGTATGCCGATTAGTATGCATTCAAATTGACAATAAAGTTATTCTAAGTGTAAATCATTTAACAGATCAGAGAAATATATCAATATCATGTAGCTAATAATTGTTACTGTTGTGAGCCGCCTAGAGCTAGCCATATAATTTTTTTTTCAATAAATAAATATCTCTTGCATTTACATTTTTTATATGTATTGGAAGTTATCTATCCTATTTATGAATATTCTGTAAGAAGGGACCCAACTATCATCAGGTTCGAGAACCGTAGCAGAGAAACTTTGGCTGGAGCTGAATCATAAGGGAAGCCAAACAGATATTCAAATAAAGTAATAAACAGTGTGATCCACAGATACCAGCCCTAAGAAGAATTTATAATTACAATAAATCTTTTATTTAAAGGGTTTAAATGTATTTATAAATTTATTCATATAAGAAATATTTTTAAAATGTTCAAGGACAAAAATAAATACAGACTAAAATAATAAGAGTTCAGGATACAGAGGCAATGGGTGCACCATTGGAAGACCTGAAGGATCAGAATGGAGAGAGAACATCCTGGAGAAATTCTATGAAATTGATGAAAGCCATAGTTATCACTTAACCAAACAATTAAAATAATCTGTTTAAAGTCATAGTAGTTTTGTACCGGGGTGAAATCTACTTACGTTCCTTACCAGTCTGGAAGTGTGCACATGCACATGTCACATGCACGCAGAGACCTTCTGTGCATGCACAAAACCTTCTGTCCATGCACAGAAGGTAAAAAACTAGGAAGTAATGATACCCAGGCAGGTATCATAGCGAATACCTGCCCAGGTATCATTATGAAGCGAAGCTCTGCCCACACTACCAGATCGCTGAACTACTGGCCATGATCGCTACCAGATCACGCGATCCGGTCCGATCCGGGAGCATTTCACCCCTGGTTTGGACTTAAAGTCAGGTGGATATTATTAGTAGTATACTATTAGTAATAGAAGGGGATGGAATGGGTCAGCGATTAAAGGCATTGAACTTGTTAGCTGGAAAGCCGGTTCAAAACCAAGTGCTATGTGACGGGGTGAGCGCCCGTTCCTGTCCCAGCTTTTCCCAACCTAGCAGTTTGAAAGTATGCAAATGTGAGTAGACAAATAGGTACCAGTTCGGGGGAAAATAACAATATTCTGTGTACCTTGATCATGTTGGTCACATGACTACAAAAGTGACTTTGGACAACACCAGTTCCCTCGGCTAAGAAACAAAGATGAACACTGCCCCTGAGAGTTGGACATGACTGGATAGGGGAAACTTTTATCTTTGTTTTTATTATTAATAGAATGCTATTTCTTGCAAATTGATAGATTTTGAAACATTGTCCCCAGATTTTCACTGCCAGTTTTTTTTCTCTTCCTAAAAGGGCAGGAAGTAAAAATAATTTACAGTAAAATGAGATTAATTTTTATACTGCAGTCATTTCAAGAAATGATAAAGTTAATATTTTTCCATAGGCTAAATTATAGTTGTGCTTCCTTTCTACTTTAATGGAAAATATAACCCTCTACACAATAACCATAAACAATAGTACCCAGAGATGTGTTAATAATAGTTTAATTCAGCTCACACAAATATTAAGCCCCAATAATACCTCCAGCAAAAAAGCTTTCTATGCAAACAGTATAAAAACCTTGAAAACAATCTGGTAGACCTGCTAATTCCTTTATTTGGAAACTGTTGCTATAGTACAACCACTGAGATGAAACATCTCATTTCACGAACAATAAGAGACAATGGTAAATTATAGACTGCTCCAATAGGCTGTAGAAAATGCAATATATGATCAGTCCTGAAAAAAGCAGAATTTCCTTAAAAGGAGCAATTCATTTACTTACAAGAATTGGAAATATTTCGGCCTAATCTTTGCTGATGTTTTTGGAATATAGAAAGAACTGGAGTTCACTCTCTTGTCCTCTATATAGTTCATTCACTGTGTTGGTAAAAAAGTAGAAAGAGAAAGTGCATATTTGCAAAGGTGTATAAATTCTATCAATGTAAAAAGTTAACTCATGCTGGTCTACCATCTTGTAGATTACCAAGAAGCAGAAGAAGCTCAGCTGCTCAAAAAAACAACAACCCCGAATTCTATTAGAGGAAAATATTTGTGACTCAGGGTTGAACTGTGGGTCCTTGGAGTTTTCTGAGCATGGTTGGGTTTTTTGCGATGTTTCACTAATCAAATAGGTAACATTATCAGTATTCTGTGAGAGTAAACTCCAGTCCCTTATACATTTGCACACATGTGTTGTGTGCATTTATTTATTTATTTATTTATTTATTTATTTATTTATTTATTTATTTATTATTCATACTTTTATACCACCCTATCTCCCTAGGGACTCAGGGCGGTTTACAGCCATATAAAAAACATAAATATATACAGAGTAAAACATTAATTTAAAAAACTTATTATATAGGCCGAATATTTAAAATAGAGATATAAATAATAAAACCCCATTTAAAACCAGATTTAAAATGTAAACATTTAAAAATTTAAAATTCTAGTCCAGTCCTGCGCAGATAAATAGATGTGTCTTAAGCTCGTGGTGGAAGGCTCGAAGGTCAGGAAGTTGGCGAAGTCCTGGGGGAAGCTCGTTCCAGAGGGTGGGAGCCCCCACAGAAAAGGCCCTTCCCCTGGGTGTCGCCAGTCGGCACTGCCTGGCCGACGGCACCCTGAGGAGTCCCTCTCTGTGAGAGTGCACGGGTCGGTGAGAGGCATTCGGTGGCAGCAGACGGTCCCGTAAGTAGCCCGGCCCTATGCCATGGAGCGCTTTGAAGATCATTACCAAAACCTTGAAGCACACCCAGAAGGCCACAGGCAGCCAGTGCAGTCTGCGCAGGAGAGGTGTTACATGGGAGCCACAAGGGGCTCCCTCTATCACCCGCACAGCCGCATTCTGAACTACCTGGAGTCTCTGGGTGCTCCTCAAGGGGAGCCCCATGTAGAGAGCATTGCAGTAATCCAGACGAGATGTCACGAGAGCATGAGTGACCATGCATAGGGCATCCCGGTCTAGAAAGGGGCGCAACTGGCGAACCAGGCAAACCTGGTAAAAAGCTCTCCTGGAGACGGCCGTCAAATGGTCTTTGAAAGACAGCCGTCCATCCAGGAGGACGCCCAAGTTGCGCACCCTCTCCATTGGGGCCAATGACTCGCCCCCAACAGTCAGCCGTGGCTGCAGCTGACTGTACCGGGATGCCGGCATCCACAGCCACTCCGTCTTGGAGGGATTGAGCTTGAGCCTGTTTCTCCCCATCCAGACCCGTACGGCTTCCAGACACCGGGACAACACCTCGATAGCTTCGTTGGGGTGGTCCGGTGTGGAAAAGTACAGCTGAGTGTCATCAGCGTACAGCTGGTACTTCACACCGAAACCACTGATGATCTCACCCAGTGGCTTCATATAGATGTTGAAGAAGAGGGGCGAGAGAATCGACCCCTGAGGCACCCCACAAGTGAGGCGTCTCGGGGCCGACCTCTGTTCCCCCGTCAACACCGTCTGCGACCGATCGGAGAGATAGGAGGAGAACCACCGATAAACGATGCCTCCCACTCCCAATCCCTCCAACCGGTGCAGCAGGATACCATGGTCAATGGTATCAAAAGCCGCTGAGAGGTCTAATAGGACCAAGGCAGAGGAACAACCCCTATCCCTGGCCCTCCAGAGATCATCCACCAACGCGACCAAAGCCGTCTCAGTGCTGTAACCGGGCCGAAAACCGGACTGGAACGGGTCTAGATAGACGGTTTCCTCCAGGTACTGGGGTAGCTGACATGCCACCACACTCTCTACAACCTTCGCCGCGAAGCGAAGGTTGGAGACCGGACGATAATTACCTAAAACAGCTGGGTCCAGGGAAGGCTTCTTGAGGAGAGGCCTCACCACCGCCTCTTTCAAGGCGGCCGGAAAGACCCCCTCCAACAAAGAAGCATTTGTAATCCCCTGGAGCCAGCCTCGTGTCACCTCCTGTGCGGCCAGCACCAACCAGGAGGGACACAGGTCCAGTAAACATGTGGTGGCGTTCAACCTACCCAGCAACCTGTCCATGTCCTCGGGAGCCACAGGGTCAAACTCATCCCAAATAGTCTCAACAAGACAGCTCTCTGACATCCCGCCTGGATCTACCCAATTTTGGTCCAGGCCGTCCCAAAGCTGAACGATTTTGTCGTATAGATAACCACTAAACTCCTCAGCACGTCCCTGCAACAGGTCATCTCGCTCCCCCTGTTGAAGGAGAGAGCGAGTTACCCGAAACAGGGTGGCCGGGCGGTTATCTGCCGATGCAATGAGGGAGGAGACGTAGCAACGTCTCGCTTCCCTCATTGCCACTAGGTAGGTTCTAGTATAGGACCTAACTAGTGTCCAATCAGCCTCCGAATGACTGGACCTCCAGGAACTCTCTAGGCGTCTTCTCTGGCGTTTCATCCCCCTCAGCTCCTCGGAGAACCAGGGAGCTGGTTGAGACCTACGCCGGGTCAGAGGCCGCAAAGGCACGACACGGTTCAAGGCCCCCGCCGCGGCCCGATCCCAAGCCGCAACAAGTTCCTCGGCTGTGCCGTGAGCCAGACCCTCAGGAAATGGCCCAAGCTCCGTCTGGAACCTCTCTGGGTCCATCAGGCACCTGGGACGGAACCAACGTATTGGTTCCGTCTCCCTGCGGTGTTGAGTGGCGGTCAGAAAGTCCAGGCGAAGGAGAGAGTGATCTAACCATGACAAAGGTTCGATGACTAAATCCCTCAAATCCAGATCCTTCAACCACTGACCAGAGATGAAAATCAAATCCAGTGTGCCACCCCCACCGTGAGTAGGGCCATCAACTACTTGAGTCAGGTCCAAGGCCGTCATGGAAGCCGTGAACTCCCGAGCAACTGAAGATGACATGCCGGTCGATGGCAAGTAAAGTCTCCCATGACAATAAGTCTGGGGGTCTCCACCGCCACTCCAGCAAGCACCTCCAGGAGTTCGGGCAGGGCTGCTGTCACGCCGCAAGGAGCCAGGTACATGACAAACAAGCCCATCTGACATCTATTACCCCACCTCACAAAGAGGGATTCACACCCGGCAATCTGAGGTACAGTGGTCTCCCTCGGCTCCAGACTCTCTCTAATCACAACCGCCACCCCTCCACCCCTACCCTGGGCCCTCGGCTGATGGAATGCTTGGAAACCCGGTGGGCACATTTGAATAAGGGGGACACCCCCTTCTGCGCCCAGCCAGGTCTCCGTAACGCCCATAAGGTCCGCGGCACCCCCCTGGATAAGATCATGAATTAGGGGGGCCTTATTGACCACGGACCGTGCGTTGCATAGCATCAGCCGAAGGCCCGGTCTCTGAGGGTCTTGACAATCCGGGAAACGGGAGAAGTCTGAGGGCTCGGGGCGCACGATCGCCTGCAAACATCGAGCGCACGCCCCATAGAACGATATGAGCCCCCACTTCCGCCATATCTGCCCCTCCCACTTACCGTACAAATAAGACCACCCTCAACAAACGGAATGCAACTCCCCCCCATGACCTTCAAACCTATTAACTTACCGCCGCGAGCACACGCAGGAACTGGACCCCCTCCCGACGGGTTTCCCCCAACACCTGCCCTTGCCCTCCCACCCCTTAAAAATGCCCTATCTAAAAAACCTCAAAGGCTCTTTCTCTTCGCATGCCACCTCTGTGGGTCCCAAGACCCGTCATTGAGGCCGGCCCTTGGTAATGAAATGGGCCATTCCTGAGAGGCGGTGGCACCTTGCAGGCGCAAGACTTCCGGCACTGAATATCGCATAAATGAATACAATAAAAATAAAGTCGCCGAGAGGTGAAACTGTCTCAGGATGGCAGAATATTACACACAATTCATCCAATGAATAACCATTATCTGGTGATACTTCAAATGGTGGCTGGCTTAGAGATGGAAGATGGTATAAACTAGGCAGAATAGCATCCATGATAACAAAGGTATTGATATTCCGCCCAAAGCTCAGTCCTAAAATCCATAAAATGAAGAGAAAAAAAAGGTGGGACTTCTATCCCCGCCAGCGGTGTCCACAGATATTTCCAATAGTTCTTTCCAGGTAGGTCTCTACCATCATAGAGACACAGGGCAGAAAACAAGCTACAGAAACACAGCTCCACAACAAGTCCTTTCAGCAGTTCCAAGAAGGCTCCATGTCCATTTGCATGACTCAGGTGATCCTGAGGACATAAAGAAACAGCCAAGGAGTTTCAACAACACTCTAAAAGAATGCAGGTAACCAGCTGTCTGCAAGGAATAGAAATCCTTCCATTCCACACCATCCAGTCTGAGCTGAAGAAGCTTCTTGGGTGAGAAGTGAAATGTGTTCAGGGAAACCAAGAAAGTCTAGTTGCCTCTTGAAAAGCACCTTTGGGAAAATTATGAGAATCTCCATAGACACCAAATGCATAGGTAGAGAATAAATGGTACCTGGTTCAATAGTAATAGTAGTAAGAGGGAACTTAGAGTCCTAATGGACAAATATGAACAGCAACGTGCTGTAACTGCCAAAAAACACAGTCCTAGGCTGTATTAACAGAGGGATAGAATCAAGATCACATGTAATGTTACTACCACTTTATAATGCCTCAGTAAGACCACACATTGAATACTGCATCCAGTTTTGGTCACTACAATATAGACAAGATGTTGAGACTCTAGAAAAAGTGCTGACAATACTAACAAAGATGATTAAGGGAGTTTATAAACATATAAAGAATGGTTGCTGGAATTGGGTATGCCTAGTGTAATGAAAAGAAGGACTGGGGTGACAGAGAGCTCTGTTTCAATACCTAATGGGCTGCCATAAAGAAGAGGAGGGTCAACCTATTATGCAAAATACCTGAAGCCAGGACAAGAAGGAATGGAAACTAATCAAGGACAGAACCAACCTAGACCTAAGGAGAAATTTTCTGACATTTGGAACAATTAATCAGTGGAACGACTTGTTTCCAGAAGTTGTGAATGCTCCAACACTGGATATTTTAAGAAATTGGACAACCAAATGTTATAGGATTTTCTGCTTGAGCAGGGGTTGGACCAGAGGACCTTCATGGTCCCTTCAAATTCTGTTATTCTGACACACACAAAACTGCAGTTTTGACGGTCATGTGATTTTAGTATCCAATAAATAGGTTCTTCAAACTTTTTATCTTATGGAGCAAATTGCTTATATATTTTGCCTGAGATTTCTCTTTTTCAGAAAGTTGTGATTATTATTACTTATTACAAACTGATACCATCAGCAAAACCAAATCAGAATTCAGTGATGTCTATGATTGACTCGTATTTTTTAATTAACACCTGGAAGAGAGACTGCTTAGCCAAGCTAGATCTTCCTGTTTACTCTTGCAAACTGTGAAATAACAAACTTTCTGCTCTAACTCCAAGTAGGCAATTATTTCCTTGTTTTGTCTCAGCAGGTGCCCAATATCTGCTGGACATTTAATCCTCAACAATATGTAACCTCTTGCTGATGGCTAAACTAATCAAGTTGGAGTGGGGGGAGATGTGACATGGCTTGCTCAACAAAAACAACCTCTTTGTAAGTTGAATTTTCAGAGGACAGTTCCAGAGGACTGTCCTCACCTCTTGGGTTCAGCATGACAGACTGGGAAAATACCTCTGGTGTTGTAAGTAGAGGAAGTGATTTTAATAAATATGATCCAGTTTATTTCAGTCCTGGTTCTTCCTTTATTTTTTATGTATTTACAGGACCTATATGGCCACCCATCTCACACAACTTATGAGTCCAGGTGATTCACAACAATTCATAAAAAATAGTCAAAGACAAAAGTATCTCTTCCCCAGGCACCAGACTAAGCATCCTCCATCCTAGCCCACTGCTAGGTCTTCACCGCCCTTTGGTAGGGTAAAGGAGTACTGATCTCAGGTAGAAAGTTTTTCCAAAATACTGAGAAGGCTCACCTCCAAAGTCCCATCAGTTGGCAGCATTCACAGGAGGGTGGGGGAGGAGAGAGACCAATCTGGTAAAGTGGTTAAGATCAGTGGTGGGATTCAACCAGTTTGCACCACTTCGGGAGAACCGGTTGTTAGCTTTCTGAGCAGTTTGGCAAACTGATTGTTGGAAGAAATCATTAGGGCAGAGAACCGGTTGTTAAATTACTTGAATCCCGCCACTGGTTAAGATACTGGCCTAGAAACCAGCAGACTATGAGTTCTAGTCCCAGCTTAAAGATGAAACCTGTATGACTTTTGGCCATTCCCTCTCTCTCAGCCCAATTCACCTCATAGAACTATTGTTGTTGAGAAAATAGGACAAGTGAGGAATATTACGTATTTATAAAAATAATAAAGGAGGGAATTGTGTGTGTGTGTGTATTCTCTAAATTAGCTGGCAGCGCAAACATTTCTGAAAACCAAGTGTAAAGCTTTGTTTTCAGATGGAAAATACACCAGAATCTTCTACCTTTCAGCAAAATACAAAATTATCAAAATAATACCAGGGGCCTCTGGTGGCTCAAAAGACTAAGACAGTCTGTTATTAACACAGCTGCTTGCAATTACTGCAAGTTCAAGTCCCACCAGGCCCAAGGTTGATTCAGCCTTCCATCCTTTATAAGGTAGGTAAAATGAGGACCCAGATTGTTGGGGGCAATAAGTTGACTTTGTATATAATATACAAATGGATGAAGACTATTGCTTAACATAGTGTAAGCCGCCCTGAGTCTTCGGAGAAGGGCGGGATATAAATGCAAATAAAAAATAATAATCTAATGAAAAATCAAAGATACTAAAAACATTTGGAATGATGATTGTAACCTTTTATGCAAGTTTTTCATATTAATAAGGACAAAGAGTAGTAGTTCCTCCCTTCATTAAAAAAAGCTCTCTTTCAACAGAATATACTGTTTAAAACAAATATAGGTGAGGAATTTTTGATTTAGAATATCAAATAAGGGTAGTGATAGGCTAAATTGCAAATCTCTGGTCGGTTCTGTGTTTAAACTAATCTATATCTAAAATGCCAGACAGATTAAAGTTATACCGAATGACATTTATTTATATTATTACATATGATATCAAACTAGTGGATCATGAATTGTTTGTGTGGGTTTCAAAGTAAAATATTAGTTTACTCTATTACCAGTCATTTTTTAAATTGATATATTGAGTACTGAACATCAGGCCTTGGCATTAAATTAGATCTGCATTCAAAATATAAAAGAATTAGTTTGTATGTATATTCCATCCAATGAGGCATTCATTTGAAAGACTGAATTTAAGATATGAACAGGAAAAAAAACCCTCATCTGTCAGTATTACCATATTTTGAGATAATCTAATTCTTCCATTATAAAATTAACTGCGTAGGAAGAAAAACCTAGGCTTCCTTTTCTATGGATGCAGTAATAATGCTCTGAATTCCAAAGAGGTTTTTGCAGAGAGTAAGAGAGAAATAATGCCAGCATCTTTTAATGCTGGATAGTCAGAATTTTCCATAAATTCATCAGAGGGCCTCCCTGAAAAAAATGGTAAGGAAGGAGAGTCAAAAAGCAGCATCACTATTACTAAAAATGTTGCTAGAACATCTGAAATGTATTTATGAGGAATGATTATGGGTTGGCCTTGTATGTGTCATGTTTTGTTCTATGAACTGTTCTCGTATTGGCTTTAATCCTATATTAGTCATCCAGCAATTTGTGAGTTGGCCTGCCACATAAATTGGTTAATAAATAAATAATACTTCTGGAGGGAGTAACTATAAAGACACATTAAAACATATTATAGACTCAACATCCACCCAACAGCTCTAAGACCCCTTTCAAAGCCTATATAAAATGAATCCTTTATAAATCCATCTCATGCCTGGAGTTGTCTGGAGTCATTGACAATGAGTTGGGCAAGCATATACATTTTATGAATGAATGAATGAATGAATGAATGAATGAATGAATTCTTCAGCCATGGAGATCTGGTCATTCCAGAAAGTGAGTGAGTATGTTCATGCAGCAGAGTAGAATAGGTAGAAGGTCCTGCTATGCCATCCCATCTCAGGGTTCCCATCATCTGTTGATGACACATACACACACCAAACACCAACAGCCTCTTTATTCCCTCTTTGGAAAACAATATTGAAAAGAGCCAGCAACTGTCCCATGGGAGTGTTGACAGAAAACTGTCTTTAAATTAAAGAACTCTAAAATAATATTTTAAACAAAGAAGGTTCTTAGGAGAATAAGGATTTTTCTGTACTTTAAAATATAATAAGGCCACTAACATTATTAAAGAATAGTTGGCAAACATCTGAGATTCTTGCTGTAACCTTAAGTTTATCAAACAAGATTGTTGCAATTGGTGTTACAGTGGTTTATTTCTTAAAAATACAGCTAAATATGCTTGTTCCTATAACAAGACATAAATCCATTTAAAAATTTCTTTAGCTCCAGAAACAGCTCCCCCCCCCTCTTAGTATGAGATAGTTAAAGTTTGCAGCAAATATGATCCTGAAACTCAAGGTATCTTGGCTAGCTATTTTTAAAAAGGCAGTTCTGCATGAAACTAATTCTGATAGAACATTGTCCAGATTCCTAGGAAGGAGGGAATGCATTCCAGAGCAGCAAGAGACATGCAGTTTAAATATTTTGAGTGGGAGAAAGAGGATGAAGACAGCTCATCCCTACTAGTTCCCAGAGTTTTATGGTGCAAGTAGTTTGGCAAGATTTCTGTCTATAGGAGATGAAAAATTAAGAAAACTGCCTAGAAGAATCTCAATGTGTCTTTCTTGGATTTTGGAGCTTGACAAAAATGGTTGAAATTCTACTCCTTTTTAAAGTGTGTCATAAGGGCAAGGCATGTAAAAAGAGTTATGGCTTGAAAAGGTACCATTCTTACTTTTCTTGACATCTCCCTTTGAGCACCTATGACAGAAATCTGCCATGGCTCAGGTTGCTCAGTTCACCGTGTGATGGAGACATATTGGCATAAGTTGTTGTTTGACTGTATTCACACAATTTGCTTAAATAAGTCTTACTAACAATCTTAATGTTGTGTCTTCCCCCCACCCCCGAACCTGGCCTCCTGGCTGAGAGTGATTCAGAGCATGAGGGGGAAGAGCCGACAGGGCTTCCCTCTGCGGGGCCTCCTTCTCTGGCTCCGCTCCGAGTCCCAGAGGCAGGCCAGGTCGAGGAGATGAAGAGGCCTCTGTCTCCTGCATCTTCTAACTCTCAGGCCACGCATCAAGACCCAGCTGCTGACAATCAATCATGGCTGGACCCTTGGTATCGCAGACAGGAGAGACGGCAACATCAAAAGAAAGGGTGGGGCAGGCCTAGAGAGTGCTGAGTCACGGAGCCACACCCCACAGGCTATAAAAGCAGGAGGGGCTGCCCTATAGTTCTTGTGACGAACAAACAATTGACTGTTAAAAATGTTGGCTGTACTTTGGCTCCTGGATTCTGTTTCGTTTCCTTCTGAATTTTGGGATTGTTCCAGCTCGGACTGCAGTCGCTCTGCTAGATAAGAGGACTTGGCAAGAATAAATTGCTGGCACATCTAGTCAGTTTGCATTTCTAATTTATTGTGGTTGGGGGGACAGAACACTTAACTTTGCTTAGGTTTTTTGTGGTTTACTCTGTGGTACAAACCTACTTCACTTGATTTTGATTCCATGTAAGGTTTATAGTTCAAGTTTATCAGTTAATCTTAGAAAGCGGGAATAATTTTGTATACCAAGGTAAGCACTTTGTATGAATGCATCTTAACTTTATTCTACCTAAGCCAGCAAAAACTGAATTGAGCAAAGCCATGTTTCCGAGTAAAATACATACAAAGAATCCTAGGGTAGAATTTAGAAGAAGAAGAAGAAGAAAAGGAATAGTTCCATTGCATTAGGCCAAGATCCATTCTAGTCAAGAATGAGTTCTCACAATGGCTAATTAGATGACGTCTGGAATATTATTTACCTAAGACAAAACTCTGTCATTTTATAGCATTTCTTGGTTTTGCTAGATCTTCCTGTTGGGTCATTCTATTTCATCCCACAGCGTGCCCGCCATCTGAATCATTTTACGTCTTCCTGCTAATCTGCATGTACCCACAACCAGAAAAAACACCAAATCTTAAAGACCAGTAACCTTTGAACAATTGTCCTGCACAAATTTATCCATATCCATTTGCAGCACTCCAAGTTAATATGCATCACTATATGTTGTGAAATGAATTCCATAAGCACATTATTTTAAAAAAATCAGCTTTACAGGACAGCAAATCTCCGTGCTTAATATTTTGAGTAAGTCCATTTTTTAAAGTGCCAGGATCTTAATGTATTTTATACTGTTCTTTTCTCAACATCATTCTTCTCTAGTTTTAAATTCTTATTTACCTTTCCTTTCTCCCACATAATTAACATAGCTGAAAATGTTGTATAGAAATGAAATTTTTAATTGTTTGTACCATTTTCAACTAATGTAATTAAATAGGCATTATGAATTCCCAATGAAGATTGTATAGCAATGTGAAGCATTGAAATGAGGTAATTGCCACAGCAATTTTCTTATTAAAATGAAATCCTGGGGAAAATATTTACTGATGATGACATCACTTCAGAATATCTGTTAAAAATGAATGTGATGAGGAAATTTTATATTCTTTTCATTTTTTTTAAAGCCATCTTTGCTTTTTGTTTAAGAGAAAAGCAGTTCTAAACAGAAAAATAAAAGATAGAATTCAAATATGTAAATCTTATTCCTGGAGTTTTTATAACAAAAACAATCTAAATTTGGATGTTTCTATTTACCATTAGATATACAGTTATTAAATGTATTTGCATGTTTGATCTGTGTCCATGGTTCAAGCAGTGTTATGTTCAGTGTTCTAAGTAGGAATATTTTCAAGTATTTGTTAACACCCAGAAAACGTAATTCTGATTGTCAGCAACTCTTACCTAGTCAGCAAACACATAAAAGAAATTCAACTGCTACCTTTTCAAAATATGGTCCATAACAAGTATTGAATTACAAGTAAGGGTACTGGATATCTTTTGATATAGGACTATTGTTTGGCAAAAATTCTTCTTGGATGATCAAGTTTAAGGATACTTTAACTTTTTCATTAGACCATTTCATTAAGCGATTGAAACTAACTTTAACATTTAAATTAGGTGCACATGAGCTGCTAAACATGTTTTGTTTCATGCATGAAATAAATACATTGTAGCTTGGAAATTTGGCCAGACTGTTCTAGATTGATTCTGGATTGGTCACAATACAGTCAAATCAAAATGCAGGACATTTTAATCAAGACAAAAATCAAGAATGGCAAGTAGGTCAAAGCTGATACACCTCATCTCACTTCACCTCACCTCTTCATGATCTGTGGACCAGCCTGTTCATTAATGTTTCTAGCATCTTATTGCCACTGTACTTGGATTAGTATATCTGACCAACCTACCTGCTCCTCATCAGTGTTTTCCTTTCCTTTCCCTTCCCTTTCCCTTTCCCTTTTCCTTTCCCTTTCCCTTCCCTTTCCTTCCTTTTCTTCCCTTTCTCTTTCTTCCCTTTTCTTTTCCTTCCCTTCCGTTCCCTTCCCTCCCTTTTCTTTCTTTTCTCTTCCTTTCCTTTTCTTTCCCTTCCCTTCCCTTCTCTTCCTTTTTTCCCCTTTTCTTTCCTTTCCTTTTCCTCCCCCTTCCTGGCAACCCACTCTGCTGTTACCATCCATAGCCTTGTTTTTTTCTCCACTCTTTCCAGTTCCTGGATCAAACATGGAACTGAAACATTGTAATGTTATTTATTTGCAAAAGTCTTTCTTTGTATTTTGCCTCAACAAAGTTGATATCCTAGGACCCTTCAAGATATCATTCCATTTACTGATGAAAGGTGATGCACATTTTATAATTTTAATGTTTTCATATTTCTAATGGCTTTTATTATTTTCTAAAGCCATCCAGAATTGCCCCAAATAGCAAGATAGATGGCATATAAATTTAATAAATTTAATAAATGAAATACATAGACCTCTTGGCTACATTAAATACCTTGCCTTCCAGGTTATTGAAAGGGAGGTATGACATCCCAGATCGGGAATGAACATGCTCCTGGCAGCTGAGAGATACTGAGATGGTTATGCTTTGTTTCATTTCACTACCCTATCTGCACAGCCCAGCCTCCAGATCTAAGAGCCTTCCATCTATTAAACTGCTTGGAAATTCAGGTCAAAAGAGAATACTATTCCTTTTGGCACACAAACACACAGACCCATCCAGAAAGGTAACTGTGTTCTGTGCTAGTGCTTTCACCAATATGAGAATTGACAGTTTTGAATCATCACCTTTGCCAATTAAATATGAACATCTTCTGTTCCTTAGAAAAGCTTTATCTGTTAAATGTCTATGGAGATTGTCAGTCATCCAGGTCATGGTTGTCCCAAAGGTGGTTTTTCAAGAAGCAAGTGGACTTTCTGGTTTTTCTTCAAAGACGTTTGGCTTCTCACCCAAGAAGCTTCTTCAGCTCTGACTGGATGGTGGGGAATGGAAGAATTTCTATTCCTTGCAGACAGCTGATCATTTGCATTCTTTTAGCGAGTCATTAAGGCCACCTAGATGTTTATCTCTGTCCTCAGGGTCACCTGAGTAGTGCAAATGGATGGGGAGCCTTCTTGGAACTGTTGAAAGGACTGTGTTGTAGACTGAAGACAGATAATATCATATCCCTCCCCCTCTTTTGAGGGCTGTTCAATTTTGACATAGATGGCCTTTTTGGCCCCTCTTTCAAACCAGAGGTCCTCTCTGTCCAAATTTGTGGACTTTGCTGTCTTCAAAAGAGTGGCCTTTGTCTTTCAAATTCAGGTGGACTGCTGAAACTTGCCCTGATGGGTTTGTTCTCCTATGCTGTGCCATATGTTTATGAAGTGGTTCGTATCTGTTAGCATTTAGTTGTGAATTTTTGGACTTTTACATTATGATACAAGATATCCGGGGAGGGGTTGTAAAAGAAAATAAGATGGGGATCATGACCATAGGCAAACTAGGTCCTCTCCCTTTTTAATGTGTGGTACATAATCAAGATGAACATTTAAAAGGGGGGGAGGGGCTTCAATCATGTGATCACAGATGCTCCTGCTGGCTTACAACCATACTAAATCTTACATATAGGTAGTCCTTGACTTATGACTGGTTGCTTAATGACTGTTCGAATTTACGCAGAGGTCCCCAGGGCAACCTATGACCCATTTCTAAAGCTACAATAGCTGTCCTCCCATGGTCACATTAACATATTTTGGGCACTCAGCAAACAGCCCGTATTTACAACTGTTTGCAGTCTCCTGCAATTTACGGTGCTTTTGTCAAAAACTTACCTTCTGGTTTTCAGCAAAAACACCCCATAACAAACAGTGGGTTCATTTTACAACAGTAACATTTGCTTAATGACTGCTACGATAAAGGGTTCACAAATCTGGATCAGTCATGTGGGTTCTCTACTTTACAACCATCACAACTTAAAACTGTAATTGGCAGGCTCAAGGATTACCTATAGTAGGATATATCATACTGTAATGTATGATAATCTACCATCCTGCCCTGTCCCCTGCCCTGCCCTGCCCTGTCCTACTCTATCTTTAGAGCTTCAGTACGCGACTCCAATATACCCTAAACCAGTGGTTCTCAATCTTTTCTTTACCATGGACTTTAAATACTTTTCTGTGGCCACATACCCCAAAGACCTAACTCAAGATTTAAATAATAATATTTCTTCAAGCCTTTGGACCTCCTGTGATGACCATGGGGTGAGAACCACTGTCCTTTACTCTACTATATCCTGTATTATCCTTAGAGCTTAACTACTCTACTCTACTCTGAGCTTAAGAAATGACCAGTTTAAATTTGATTTGGGAGCAGAGGCTGAATTTTGTCATGGGGATTTCAGGAGATAAAGAGGAGAATGAAAGCAAAAATATTTAAATTGTTACAGATTTTACTTGTTATAAGATGTCTAAAGGAGAAAGAGATATAATCTTATTACAGGATCTAAGGCATTAATTTTCAGTTCTTTGCCAAATGGAC
This sequence comes from Ahaetulla prasina, assembly GCF_028640845.1. Classification (NCBI taxonomy): domain Eukaryota; kingdom Metazoa; phylum Chordata; class Lepidosauria; order Squamata; family Colubridae; genus Ahaetulla; species Ahaetulla prasina. The sequence continues at coordinate 128,215,486 of NC_080542.1, forward strand.
TTATAGAAACCTTGATTGTATGGAGAAGAATGCACAGCTGTGAATATAAGAAACTGCCTTATTCAGTATCATACAGTTGGTTCATTTAGTACTGTCTACTGTTTTAGTTCTGTTTAGTTCTCCAGAAATACAAAAAGGAAAGTTTAGCCATTTATCCAAGCAGGGGAGCCCATAAGGGTGGGTGGAAAAAAGTCAAGATGGTGGCTGCAACTGTATGATTGAATGCCCCTGTTCCCAAGCAATGCTAAGTACTGAATCTATTACTTATCACAGCACAAACTAAACTAAAACTGTTTTGTTTTAATAAAAGTCAGGAGCACGTAGGTCACATTCTCCTTAATTCTGAATAGGCTTTGTGGATCACAAGTTATATTGGCTTGCTATGAATAAAAATTAAACATCTCAGACAGCTATTTATCTTGATCACATCTGTTGCACATTGTACAACTTTGTTCATCCCAAAGCTGTTCTAGAGTTATAAATGTTCCACTTCTGGGGAATAGTGTTATTTCCCCAAATGTCGTCTGAAGGTTTGGAAATTATAGAGGTAGCTTGAAGTTGTAAAGTAAAAAAGGAGAGGAGAGACTTTGGGGGCAGAAATAATAACATCTATAAAATGTTAATGGTACTATTTTGCTGATGCCAAATGGCTTAGTGATTAGATGACCGAAGATGAGATTACAAAACTCAAACGCTGAAACTATCAAGCCCCTTGATAAGTTTATGGGCCAGGGAAATATCTGTAGATCAGAAAAATAAATGGAAGGCATACTGGAAGTCTTTGTGTTCTCTGAGTTTGATTGTTTGCTTGCAGACTTTTCATTATCCAACTGGGTAATATCATCAGTGAGAAGGAGTGTGGGGTTGGTTGCTTATTTTTATATAGTAGCTTGTCCTGTCAGTTTAGAAGGGCTGTGTAGTTGTTTTTAACTAGTAAAAGTCACCACTGCTATGCATTACCATTCAAAACTTTTTAAACTGAAATCATATTGTTTTGTCAGAGATACAACAGCTAAAACATCAGCTATTATCCATGAAAATCTTCAAGGGGAAATTTGCTGGAAAAAATTAGCACAGAGCTGGATTAAGATTCTATGGAGAATGAGTTCTTGATCCTCCTTGTAATTTCATCAGGTGAAATCTTATACTTGTGGAAGGCTGTCAAAAGAAAGCTGTCAAAATCATACATAAAATATGAAAATTGACCCTCGTAAGATAGGACATTTGCATGGGCTTCACTCCTTGAAATAATAATTTTAAAAGCATGCCCATTATTCAGAGAACATACAGTGTACTGCTATCCCCTAATTAGATATTTCCATAAAGTTATAATAAGCTTTTAAAATAAGATCCCCCTCTCCTCCTTGCCAGATCCTTGGCTCTTGCTGCAAACTGGATGGCTTTCTGCTGACTTGGCCACAAATAGGCCAAGCAATTTCACAAGTGGAGAGATGCTTGAGATTTTTTGTTCAAAATATGAAGTGAAAGCATTACTTTAGGAATAAAAGAAATCTACTTCTGGTCACAATAGTAATGGGTGAAATTCCTGCTGTTATTACCTAGCTTAACAAAGCCTCAATGCAGAAGTGTCCTACTTGCGTACAAGTCTCATACCCCCTTATTATTGGCATTTATAAAAACTGGAAGTTCACATCGTCAAAAGGGCACCTAGAGGTCAGATTACTTGCCTGCCTCTTAAGAATAATAGAAGTGACACAGAATATTATTTTGAAAGCTGGGATACTTGCAGAGGGCTGGAAGAGCTAAATGTTATATGTTCAGCCCCAGTGGCAAAGATTACACTTTGAATTCACAAGATCAAACATTCAGTCCTTGGCATCCACAGTCCTTGAATGTTAAAATCTTCAGAATAATTACAAATCAGGCAGAAGAAGCCAGACCAGGAAAACCTGGTCATGTCCTCTGTATGAGATGATATCAAGTGGCATTTTTGTTTCTTTGACATTATCCTTTATTAGAACAGCTAGACATTCTGGCTGTTACATATAAGCTGGGTTAACAAAATCACAAATGAGGTGATAAACCGCCTGGGAAAGCCAAGGGAAATCATCAAAGCCGTTAAAAAGCGAAAGTTAGAATATTTTGGACATGTGATGCAACACCCAGAAAAATACAGCATCCTTAATTTAATCCTCCAGGAAAAGATTGAAGGCAAACTATGTCCAGGCAGAAGAAGAACATCACGGCTTCAAAACCTAAGGGACTGGTTTGGACAAAACTCAGCAGCACTTTTTCCTGCGGCTGGTAACAAAAATAGGATTGCCAACATGATCACCAATATCTGATGATGGATATGGCACAGGAAGAAGAAGAAGAAGAAGAAGCCACTCTATCCTGTTTAAAAGTGAAAGGACTAGAGGAAAAGAGGTAATGTGATTCTTTATCTTATTTTTAGAGGTCTGATTCTTTTTTTTTTAATGTTTTATTTGTTTTGTTTATATAACATTCAATTTTCATCAAACAGTGGTCTGGGTACAATTATTTTCAAACAATCATGATATATGTATTTGTTGTGGTATTCATCACTGTAATATTGATAATATAATAATATGATAATATAATAACGATAATGCTAAACATCATCTTCTTTAACAACTCTCCACTTTAGTATTTCCTCCTTTTATATCTCCTCCTTTCTAAGTTCTGTTTCTATTGTCTAGCCATTGATAAAATATGTCCCATATCAAAAAATATTCAGTTTCTACTTTATCCTTAATAGTAAGCATTAGTCTATCCATTTCTGCTCATCCTAATATTTTCTTAATTACATTCACCTCAGACGGTATGATTCTGATTCACAGTTTATAACTGGCCTGTACATTAAGAAGGCAGACAAAGACATTATGCTCCCAATAAAGGTGAAATATTTCATGATTAAAATATGCTACATGTTTTACTAAACATATTTATGCAAATTTTATGTAATTGTGAACTCTTTTTTGGGGGGAGCGAGGGTCGGGATGGGAGCAATGTATATTGAAGTTTATAAGACTGAATTCTCTGATGGAATTCCCAAATAAATGAACATTATACCTGTCATGAGTCTGTAGAGAGAACTTAGGGTGGCTTTAGAATTGCTGTATTATTCTACAATACACAGGCAGCTCTCCTGAAGGAAAATTGCCTGAGATGTATATAGAGCTTGGACCAAACTTAGAAATGCTTTAAGTCTTATATCTTATATTATGAGCCATGGTGGTGCAGTGGTTAGAGTGCAGTACTGCAGGCTACTTCCGCTGACTGCCGACTGCCTGCAATCAGGCAGTTCAAATCTCGCCAGGCTCAAGGTTGACTCAGCCTATCATCCTTCCAAGGTGGGTAAAATGAGGACCCAAACTGTTGAAGGAAATATGCTGACTTTGTAAACTGCTTAGAGAGGGTTATAAAGCACTGTAAGATGGTATATAAGTCTAAGTGCTATTGCTATTGTTATATCAGTTTCACATGTTATGGAAATCTGTGCAGAAAACGGGCTCAGAGCCATGAAAACAGGGAATAAGGCTACAAGTTTGGGAAATATTGAATTTTTCCAGGAGCAAAATTCATCAATGCAAAGGAATAAATTTTAGCTCTCTCTAATATTTGATTATGTGAGGAGAGGTCAGATCCATGTTGCTGAGACTTTTCCTCACCTATTTGTCACCTAATTGGAAAAGAAGTCGAGAGTCAGAGGGAAAATACGCCAACAGTGGGCTTTAGCAACATTGCCGTGGTATTGTTATCATTCATACATTGCAGTAGGGTAGAACAGCACGGTAAAGGAGATGTCCCCATGTTGCTAAAGATGCTTCATTTAGCTCGGCTGGTGGGGGGCGGGGGGAGGAGGATTTGACATTCAGTCTTTCACTCCTACCAGATACAAACAAATGGTTTTTGGCAGTGATTTGCTCTCCAAACTTGTTTCAATTTAGTCTCTGAACATTTAATTACCAGACTGGGTAACACCATCAGCAAAATTTTTAAATGTCTTGTGTGTCGGTGTGATCAGTTAGTCGCTTGGTTGGTTGTTCATTTGGAGCTACATTTAAATTCTGAGCAGCTGATTGGTTCTCTTGTTGATTGGTTGTTCGAATGGTCTAGTTTCTTATATATTAATATATTGAATCTAGATCAATATGCTTGTTGATTCTTTGGTAGAATACCAGGCTTCAATAAATTCACCTCTGTGGCGGGTATCAGCATGTTGAATGATTTTTGTTCCTTTCCAATCGAACTGGTGTTGTTTATTATCAATGTGGGTTGAGATCAGAGGAACAAATGGTGTCCTGATTCTTTTCAAGGAAACTTATTGTGGATTTCCAATCTGGATGACAAGTTAATAATAATAATAATGATAATAATATTTTAATTTGTATACCGCCCTTCTCCGGAAGGACTCAGGGCAGTGCACAGCCAGAATAAAATACAAAAAGAACAGCACATAAAATATTAAGAACAACTCCTTAAAAAACTTATTCAATTGGCCAAAATTTAAAATACAATAACACCCTATAAAATTTACAAAATTTAAAACCCATAAAAGCAAATTAAAAATTTAACATCAAGCCAGTCCAGCTAGATGGAATAAATAGGTTTTAAGTTCGCGGCGAAAGGTCCGAAGGTGGGATAGTTGACGAAGTCCAGGGGGAAGTTCGTTCCATAGGGTAGGAGCCCCCACAGAAAAGGCCCTCCCCCTGGGGGCCACCAGTCTTCATTGCTTGGCTGATGGCACCCTAAGGAGTCCCTCTCTGTGAGAACACACCGGTCGCTGGGAGATAGAAGATGGCAGTAGACGGTCCCGTAAATATCCTGGTCCTAAGCCATGGAGCACTTTGAAGGTAGTCACCAATACCTTGAAGCGCACCCGGAAGACAACAGGGAGCCAGTGCAGTCTGCGCAGGATGGGTGTTACATGGGAGCTCCGAACTGCTCCCTCTATCACCCGCGCAGCTGCATTCTGGACTAACTGGAGTCTCCGGGTGCTCTTCAAGGGGAGCCCCATGTAGAGAGCATTGCAATAATCCAAGTGAGAGGTCACAAGAGCATGAGTGACCGTGCATAGGGCATCCCGGTCCAGGAAGGGGCGCAACTGGCGAATCAGGTGAGCCTGATAAAAAGCTCTCCTGGAGACAGTCGTCAAATGGTCTTCGAAAGATAACCGCCCATCCAGGAGAACGCCCAAGTTGCGCACCCTTTCCATCGGGGCCAATGACTCGCCCCCAACAGTCAGCCGCAGCTGCAGCTGACTGTACTGGGGTGCCGGCATCCACAGCCACTCCGTCTTGGAGGGATTAAGATTGAGCCTGTTCCTCCCCATCCAGACCTGTACGGCTTTCAGACACTGGGACAGTACTTCGATAGCTTCGTTGGGGTGGCCTGGGGTGGAAAAGTACAGCTGCGTATCATCAGTGTACAGTTGGTATCTCACCCTAAAACCACTGATGATTTCACCCAGCGGTTTCATATAGATGTTGAACAGGAGAGGCGAGATAATCAATCCCTGCGGCACCCCACACATGAGGCACCTCAGGGTCGATCTCTGCCCCCCTGTCAACGCCGTCTGCATCCGGTCAGAGAGGTAGGAGGAGAACCACCGATAAACGGTGCCTCCCACTCCCAAACCCTCCAACCGGCGCAGCAGGATACCATGGTCGATGGTATCGAAAGCCGCTGAGAGGTCTAATAGGACCAGGACAGAGGAGTAACCCTTATCCCTGGCCCTCCAGAGATCATCCACCAACGCGACTAAAGCCATCTCCGTACTGTATCCGGACCAGAAGCCGGACTGGAATGGGTCTAGATAGACGGTTTCATCCAGGTACTGGGGTAATTGACGTGCCACCGCACTCTCTACAACCTTCGCCAGAAACGAGGGTTGGAGACTGGACGGTAATTTCCTAAAACAGCTGGGTCCAGGGAAGGCTTCTTGAGGAGAGGTCTCACTACCGCCTCTTTCAAGGCAGCGGGAAAGACCTCCTCCCATAAAGAAGCATTTGTAATCCCCCGGAGCCAGCCTCGTGTCACCTCCTGCGTGGCCAGCACCAACCAGGAGGGGCACGGGTCCAGTAAACATGTGGTGGCATTCAACCTTCCCAGTAACCTGTCCATGTCCTCAGGAGTCACAGAGTTAAAAACTTATTCAATTGGCCAAAATTTAAAATACAATAACACCCTATAAAATTTACAAAATTTAAAACCCATAAAAGCAAATTAAAAATTTAACATCAAGCCAGTCCAGCTAGATGGAATAAATAGGTTTTAAGTTCGCGGCGAAAGGTCCGAAGGTGGGATAGTTGACGAAGTCCAGGGGGAAGTTCGTTCCATAGAGTAGGAGCCCCCACAGAAAAGGCCCTCCCCCTGGGGGCCACCAGTCTTCATTGCTTCGCTGATGGCACCCTAAGGAGTCCCTCTCTGTGAGAACACACCGGTCGCTGGGAGATAGAAGATGGCAGTAGACGGTCCCGTAAAAATCCTGGTCCTAAGCCATGGAGCACTTTGAAGGTAGTCACCAATACCTTGAAGTGCACCCGGAAGACAACAGGGAGCCAGTGCAGTCTGCGCAGGATGGGTGTTACATGGGAGCTCCGAACCGCTCCCTCTATCACCCGCGCAGCTGCATTCTGGACTAACTGGAGTCTCTGGGTGCTCTTCAAGGGAAGCCCCATGGAGAGAGCATTGCAATAGTCCAAGCGAGAGGTCACAAGAGCATGAGTGACCGTGCATAGGGCATCCCGGTCCAGGAAGGGGCGCAACTGGCGAATCAGGTGAACCTAATAAAAAGCTCTCCTGGAGACAGTCGTCAAATGGTCTTTGAAAGACAACCGCCCATCCAGGAGAACGCCCAAGTTGCGCACCCTTTTCATCGGGGCCAATGACTCGCCCCCAACAGTCAGCCGCGGCTGCAGCTGACTGTACCAGGGTGCTGGCATCCACAGCCACTCCGTCTTGGAGGGATTAAGTTTGAGCCTGTTCCTCCCCATCCAGACCTGTATGGCTTCCAGACACCGGGACAGTACTTCGATAGCTTCATTGGGGTGGCCTGGGGTGGAAAAGTACAGCTGCGTATCATCAGTGTACAGTTGGTATCTCACCCCAAAACCACTGATGATCTCGCCCAGTGGCTTCATATAGATATTGAACAGGAGAGGCGAGAGAATCGATCCCTGCGGCACCCCACACATGAGGCACCTCGGGTCGATCTCTGCCCCCCTGTCAATGCCGTCTGCATCCGGTCAGAGAGGTAGGAGGAGAACCACCGATAAACGGTGCCTCCCACTCCCAAACCCTCCAACCGGCGCAGCAGGATACCATGGTCGATGGTATCGAAAGCCGCTGAGAGGTCTAATAGGACCAGGACAGAGGAGTAACCCTTATCCCTGGCCCTCCAGAGATCATCCACCAACGCGACTAAAGCCGTCTCCGTACTGTATCCGGGCCAGAAGCCGGACTGGAATGGGTCTAGATAGACGGTTTCATCCAGGTACTGGGGTAATTGACGTGCCACCGCACTCTCTACAACCTTCGCCGTAAAACGAAGGTTGGAGACTGGACGGTAATTTCCTAAAACAGCTGGGTCCAGGGAAGGCTTCTTGAGGAGAGGTCTCACTACCGCCTCTTTCAAGGCAGCGGGAAAGACCCCCTCCCACAAAGAAGCATTTGTAATCCCCCGGAGCCAGCCTCGTGTCACCTCCTGCGTGGCCAGCACCAACCAGGAGGGGCACGGGTCCAGTAAACATGTGGTGGCATTCAACCTTCCCAGTAACCTGTCCATGTCCTCAGGAGTCACAGAGTCAAAACTATCCCAAACGGTCTCAACAAGACGAGTCTCGAAACTCTCGCCTGGATCTACCCAATTTTGATCCAATCCATCCCGAAGCTGAACGATTTTATCGTATAGATAACCGTTAAACTCCTCGGCATGCCCTTGTAATGGGTCCTCCCACCCCTCCTGTTGAAGGAGAGAGCGGGTAACCCGAAACAGGGCAGCCGGGCAGTTATCTGCCGACGCAATGAGGGAGGAAACGTAAGAACACTTCACTTCCCTCAATGCCACTAGGTAGGTCCTACTATAGGACCTAACTAGTGTCCGGTCAGCCTCTGAACGGCTGGATCTCCAGGCACTCTCTAGGCGTCTTCTCCAGCGTTTCATCTCCCTCAGCTCCTCAGAGAACCAAGGAGCTGGTTGAGACCTGCGCCGGGTCAGAGGCTGCAAAGGCACGACATGGTCCAAAGCTCCAGCCGCGGCCTGGTTCTTGGGAAAGTTCTACCCTTTATGATTAATTCTGAATAAACAAGAGTAACAAAAACAAGATAACAGACAGATTTTTTTTTTAAATAGCAGATAGAAACAAGATACCATAGACAAGGCAAATTTCACACCAAATGGGCAATGAGCCTTTTTTATGTGAAGTCCTATTTGCATAAAAGACAAACTTTGTATTTGATTAATTTTACATAGAAGTGGCACTAATGACATCATTTCATAAATATTGCCAGAAAAGAAAACATGTGCTTAATTCTCTTAAATAGACAACTGAGTAATGTCAGAACTATGCCAAAGTTTTCTGAATGAAAATGGCCATGATTCAAAATAAGAAATCAGTCTCTATGAGGGATGATTTTTGGTGAGTTCAGTTTTGAGCAGAAGGCCTGCAATTAAATAAAAAATAACATTGAAAACATAGAAACAAAAAGAAGGGAAGACTAAGGACCAATAAAGAAAATATTTATTGTATTTATTTAACATTATAGTTCAATTATATTGCCATGATCAATATTGATGATATGGACCAGACAGATTCCTAAAAGATTGGGTTAATGGTTATCACTTAGAAAGAACAGCTGTGTGATTAAATATTAATTGTTAGGAAGCACAATGTAAACTGGCTGGTACCTTCACGTCCAGATATGAGATTCACAGATTCACCTGATTAGCTACCATATGACGCATAATACTGGACTGGATAAGCTTTTGATTTGATCTAAATCAACTCTTTATCAACTCTTTATCACGGTTGTACTGTACTATGTACTGTGTACTGTGTACTGTACACTGTGTACTACGTACTACATAGTATATACGCAGGAGTATATACGTACTACATAGTATTTACGCGGGAGAAAACCCGAATAACCAAAGACCTACATACAAATACCCGCGAAAACCTCAGAAAACATATATACTATATACTATATACTATATACTATATACTATATACCAGTGATGGCTAACCTTTTTTCCATTGCGTGCCACAAGGGGGGGAGAAAGTCTGCGCATCTGCCCACACCTATAATAATATGTGCCCCACCCTGCACATGTGCGCGCAACCCCACCCCCACCCCCGCTCCAACACATGATGGCCTGGTAGACCCATTTTAGTTTCTCACCTGGCTCCAGATCCTCTCTATACATTTGGAGAAGGTGAAAACAGCCTTCCCCACCCCCTTAGAGGCCCTCCGGAAGCCCAAAACAGCCCGTTGGACAGGAAGTGACTTTTTTGCTGTCCCCAGCCTCTAGAGCCTCTCTAGGAGTTTCTGGAGGCTGGGGACAGCAAAAAACATCACTTCATGTCAAATCAGAAGTTGGGAAACGGGCCATTTTGGGCCTCTAGAGGGCCTGGGGAAGGCTGGGGAAGGCTGTTTTCACCCTCCTTAGATGCATAGAGAGGATCTGGAGCCAGGTGAGAAAGAAAAAGGGGCCTTCCCCACCCACCACAGGCCCTCCAAGAGGCAGGAAACAGCCTGTTTTCCTACTTCTGATGGGCCTTGAAGGCCCGAATATCATCTGGCTGGCATGCGCATGCGCGCCAGAGCTGAGCTGGCATGCCCACTGATATGGCTAGGCATGCCATCACGACTATATACTTTATACTTTATATCATATACTATACTATACTATACTATACTATACTATACTATACTATACTATACTATACTATACACTGGACAGTGCCAGACTGGAACCTATAGAAAAGTGTTTTGATTTATAATGGTTGAGATTGTTAATCAAGTATGAATCTTTATCAAGGGGCACCAGCCTTTGCATACAATGAAATCCATAGAAGGTTAGGTGACACATGCTCTAAATTCCAGAAAACTTAATAAAATGCTAGTAGGTTAAAACAAAAGTGAACAATTTATGTTCTTCCACATGTTGCTGAATTTCATCTCCTAGTATCCTTCCTTGGCATTGGGCATGATCATTTAGATTGCTCAGCGCAGACTTCCCACTTCTGATGTAAAAAGTGAAATTTGTTTTTTGAATACCATTCAGACAAATTCAAGCTATTATTTAATTTCCCCCCCCTCAAAAATGGATGTCATTCTGTGAGTTAGAAACACAGAATGCTGCCTCATGCCAAATTAATCCACCACTCTCAGATCTACCTGAAGACATCAGAAGTTGGCTTGAGAGCTTTTTATTCCTTGCAGCTCTGCTGCAAAGCTACAGACAGACTTCTACAAGGAATGTATTGACTCCATTGTTGTAGTTATTTATTATCACCCACTGTTCTTATTTATAAACAGAGAAAGAAGAAATGGTTACTTGTCAATAGTTAACACAATGAACATGGTGAATGCAAGCTGTAGGAAATTTTGCTCATTATATAGAACAACAGCCCTCAACCTTTCCAGCTCAGTTGACCAGAAGTGGGCAGCAGAGGGAGAAGATGGCTTTGCATACCCAAAACCCCATAATCTCATAAATGGAGCTTCATGTGCTCACTCGCTGTTTGCGCGATCAGGTTCCCAACAGGCCACGCCAGTACCGATCCATGAACCAGGGGTTGAGCGCCCCTGATATAGAAGACTGAGAAAGGCCAAATGCTATTTTAAAAAATCAGTTTTTTAATTAATTATTTTAACTGGTTACTTGCATGTTTTACAGATAGTGATCTACTCAAAAGTTTTAAAACTTCTTGAAGATTAGAAAAGTTGAAAGTTTCTTCTTAACCTTCCTTTCATCCTTTTCCCTTTCCCTATCTTTATTTTCATTTGTATTTTCTATTATAAAATTTAATAAAGATTTAATCAATTGTAAAAAAAAAAAGTTTTGAAACCAAATGTGTTGGTTGCCTTTCAACCAACCTTTTTCCATATTTCCAAAGTTTTCAATAGAAACTTTCAAAAAGAAACAGAAACTACAACCATCAAATAATAATAATATCTGAGAACTGATATCAAAGGCTGCTATTTCTCATATACTGTATTCGTATGGGCAGCAGTATTACTAAAATGATTCAGTGGGGTGACTGCTGAATCATAATGAGAAAGTAGAAATAGAAGAATGGTCACAGTTTTCTTCTCCTAGAGATATTATGTAGTTGATATTCAGCTCTGTAATTTATTTTTTCATCTAGAAATGGAACCAGGAAGAATTGTTTCATAGTTCTATGTTTAGAATGCAAGTGTCACCTCATTTCCTCTCTATTAATCAGTTTCACATTCTAAGCTTTGAGAATCTTTGAGAACCGATGAGCTTAATTTAAAAATCTATCTTTTATTACCTAATTTATCTTACTCTGTCATAGTATTTCTCAGCCCTGGCAGCTTGGCAGCTTTCATATAGGTTGCAGGGCCTGCTGGGGAATTCTGGGAATTGGAGACCATACATCTGAAAATTGTCAAGGTCTGGAAACACTATTCTAGCCATTTCCTTTTCTTGCTCTGTCAAGGCAATAGGATTGTTGTTTGAATGTATGTATGTATGTAATGTATGTATGTAAAGGCAATAGGATTGTTGTTTGAATGTATGTATGTATGTATGTATGTATGTATGTATGTATGTATGTTCTCGTAGGTTTTCATACTACGTAGGTATGTAGTCTTGGCATACTCGGGTCTTTTCCTGTGTAAGGTTGAGAGTATCTTGGTGACGTTTCGACGAGGTCTCACTCGTCATCTTCAGGCTGGTGCTTACAGCTTCATGCTTGTGCGACCAAAGCATGGTCGGGGCTGCCATCTCTTTATAAATACTGGTGGGGAGTGTTGGCTTTGTTGTGTAAGTGGGTTGGTTGGCTGTGTGATTGCTGTGTGATTGCATCTTGCAACCTGCAAACACCCATTCCACCTACCAATCAAGATGCAACCACACAGCCAAACAACCCGCTACAGCAACAAAGCCAAGACTCCATACCTCCCCACCAGTATTTATAGAGAGACGGCAGCTCTGACCACGCTTTGCTCGCACAAGAATGAAGCCGTAAGCACCAGCCTGAAGATGATGAGTGAGACCTCATTGAAACGTCACCAAGATACTCTCAACCTTACACGGGAAAAGACCCGAATATACCAAGACCCATATATATATGTATGTATGTATGTATGTATGTATACACATACATATGTGTATGTGTGTGTGTGTATACATACGACTGTGTGTTCTGAGCTGCTTAGAGGAGGAATAAAACAGAAATATAATGGATAATATGAAATGAGGTTCTTTTACGTACAAGAAAGCCATGGCACAATTTGGAAGTTTGGAAGAAATATATGACTAAGCTACCATGAACATGATGAGTAACATTTATAAGCCGGAAAATTAAAGTACTCTCCATGAAATTGTGACTCTTCCTTTAGCTCTCCCAGCTTTACTACTAAGGATTTCAGTTAAATTAACATCCATGACACTCTCTAAATACTACAAGTCCTAAATAAATTTCACAGAGAGGGACAAAGGTGCATAAATACCATGTTGTAGAGGCAGGTGCATGATTGGGGGTGGGAGTCCTTAGCAAGATGTCACCTTGATCATCCTAACATGGAGACCTATTGCTGCTTTCTTACCTCTTCCTTCCTGTACAGAGAACAAGCAAACTTTTCTGCAACTTGCAACCAATGTTACTTCTGTCTAAGTTCTCCAAGTCAGTGGATGAAGAACTTACGGCAGTGATGGCTAACCTTTTCCAGACTGAGTGCCCAAAGCGTGTAAGCACGTGTGCATGAATGCGTGCATGCATGCCGAAACCCCCAAAATGCAATGTGCACATGGCCCTGCGCATGCACCCCACCCACCGTATATGTATGCATGCCCCACGCATGTCCCCCTGTGCATGCATGTATGGTCTCCTGCATGTGCCCACCCCTGCGCATGCACATCTCCCCTTGGATGCACCCCTCATACATGCACTCCACCCCCTGTGCATGCGCAGCAGAGGTCCGAAGACCAGCTGGCTGGTGGGAGGTGCATGCACATGCGCAGCATAGATGAGATGAGGTGTCGGCTTGCGTGCCATAGGTTCGCCATCATGGACCTAGGGTATCCCAGAGTAGCAGACACACTGGCTCCCATTTGGGTGGGCAGCTAATAGATGATACCTCACATATGTGACTTCCAAAATGTGATTTGGAAGTATAGCAGGAGCAGAATTTCTGTGTGGTGCTGGGAAAAGGCCCTGAGAAGTCCTGAACTTCCCAAGGAGTCTGAGATGGGATGGCGGGAGGACATAGGACAGTCTATTTGCAGATTGGGACAACAGATATCACTGACCGCTATGGAGGCTGCATGGTAATCAGAGGTGGGTAGATAATTGATTAGCCTACATTGTTAAAAATAATAGGGATTTTCCATATTTTGCATAAACCACCTTTTTCAATCCCTTTCTCTGCTTTGGCCATGGTGATGATCTAATGGACTGTCTGGATGGAATTTACCCACTAGAATATTTAATCAGTGGAATATCTTGCATCTAGAAGTTGTGAATTCTCCAACACTAGAAGTTTTTAAGAAGAGATTGGACAATCATTTGTCTGAAATGGTATAGGGTTTCCTGCCTGAGCAGGGGGTTGGACTAGATCAGGGGTCTGCAAATTTGGCTCTTTTAAGACTTGTGGACTTCAACGAGGAACTTTGGAAGTTGAAGTCCACAAGTCTTAAAAGAGCCAAGTTTGCAGACCCCTGGACTAGATGATCTCCAAAGTCCCTTCCAACTCTGTTATTTTGTTCTGTTCTGTTCTGTTCTGTTCTGTTCTATTCTAATGTTTTCTGCTGTTTTCTTTTTTTTTTTTTTTACCATGGCTCCTGAACAGTAGTGGGTTTCAATTTTGGCCTCTACCGGTTTGCTCGTGGATGCACATGCGCTCATGCACACGTGCGATGCTACTGCACATGCATAGAGACATCCAGGCGGGTGGGCAGAGCTTCCTGCCCTGCTACCAGTTAGCCCGATCCAGGGCGAACCGGTACCAACTCACCATCACTCCTGAACTAGAAAAAGAAAGAGATGTTTTCCTACTATTTGGGATAAAATTGGAATGGCAAAACTCCGGTCAATTTTAATTGATTAAATCAAAATATAGGTCTTTCCTTTCAGGAAGAGGAAGGGAGGGAGAGAGAGGAGGGAAAGAGGGAGGGAGGAAGGGAGGGAATATTTTAATGGTTTAAACTCCCTTTTTATGACCCTGTAATCTCTTAATCTAGAACAGAGTCAGGGCAACTAGATGGAATGGAGTATGCCCTTGGTCAGATGCCCTTGGAATTTGCAGATTTTTTTTCTTTTTGCCTTCAGATAGAAACATCTGCCATTATCTAGCATTGAACTCTCAACCTTACAAGTAGGAGGCAAGATTACTAGATCACCACACTGTTCAATGGGTTTCAACAACAAGCTTTTAACAACTGAAAGACAAGTACATTAAAACAAGTTAACTTTTTTTTTAATAAACTCAACCTTTTGCTATTTTATTGGTGAACCTGAAAAAAGAAGAGAAAGAAATGGTTCTGAAGGGCAATGATCAGTAATTTTTAGGAAGGAGGGACACTGCCACAGCATCTAATAATCATCTGGTGTAGAAATGTTTGCCAACAATGAAATGAAACATACTAGCTGAACCCCAACACCAGTGTTTCAACTGCCACAACACAGAAAATGTAACTTCTGATGTGTAGCGAAAAAGATGGGTAGAATTTGTCTTGGCAGTGTATTAGGGACAAGCAGAAAACAATTTCATAGATTTTTCACCTTGAATTTCATTGGGACAACTGGTCACACAGTCCATAATCTAGAAGTAGAGGTGATTTATACTCGTCTGTAATCCCAACAAAACAAGGACACACATTTTACATGCCCTTCCCCCACTATCCTATGAGATGGATTTGGCTATGAAATGTTAACCAGCTTCACACATATTATTTGAACCACCCAGGCAGTAAGATTTCAGGGGCTTTCTAATGAGGAATTTCTTACAACCATCCAGTATAGGATGATAGCAATTGCACTTAAGACTTATATACCGCTTTACAGTGCTTTATAGCCCTCTCTAAGCAGTTTACAGAGTCAGCCTCTTGCCCCCAACAATCTGGGTCCTCATTTTATCCACCTCGGAAGGATGGAAGTCCGAGTCAGCCTTGAGCCTGGTGAGATTTGAACTGTTGAACTGCTGGCAGCCAGTGATCAGCAGAAGTAGCCTGCAGTACTGCATTTAACCACTGTACCACTGCGGCTCTCTATCAGTCAATGATGTAGATTGTATAATTAAACCAGGGGTCCCCAACCTTTTGGACCTCAGGGCCCACCAAGTTCATAATTTTTAATCCTGTGGACCACTAATACGAATCAAGAACGTGGCTTGCTGAAACGCCTGGACTCCCAGTGACTGGATGGGGTCCTTCAGACACTGTCCCTCCTCTCTCTTTCTCTCTTTCTCCCCCCTCCCCTCTCTCTCCCACTCTTTCTCTCTCTTTCTCTCTTCCCCCCCTTTCTCTCTCTCCCACTCTTACTCTCTCATTCTTTCAGCCGGAGCCCGGCCGAAGTTTCCCGTGCTGCTTCAGTGAGTGCTCCTCGAGAGATGAGAGTTGCAGGGGGCCAATCTGGCATCGGCAATAGTGAGCAAAATCCAGCTGCTCCCCGGACCAGTTGCCATTTACAGCTCCAAGTCCCAAGAGGCAGGAGATGAGGGCTGCTTTGTGCCACCGGCTGGGCAAATATACTGAGGCGGAATGCTGATGCTGCACAAGTGCAAGTAGTGCTTTGCTCCCATAGCTTCCAGTTATCGCAATCGCTGCTTCGGCCCACTTGCGCCGCAGCTCCTCCACAAGGGTGCACTGGCAAAAATATGAAGATTTCTCCACGGACCACCAAAATTTTCCTGCAGACCACCAATGGTCTGTGGATCACCGGTTGGTGACCACTGAATTAAACTATCCCTTCTAAAAGTTCCAAAAAGTCACAGCCTTGCCATGGATCTTTTACTTTGCAAATCCTGTCTGCCTGTCTTAATGATTCAGAAATTATTTGCAATTATTCCTAATTATTTCAGAAATCCAGGCAGCCATAGTTTATTTTCTCCCATTTGAAGGCAGGAAACCCTGCCTTAACCCTGATCCATTGCTGCATAAGAAATTTGCCAGCTTGTGTGGCCAAATAAGGTTCAGGAGTCCATGGAGATTGCTCAGCTTCAGTTTTCTCAGGACTGACGTGTCTTTTGTAATAATACATTATTTCTGAATAAACTTCGTGATTTGTAAACAAGCCTATTTAATTCATAAACCAGCCCTTGTGAGATTCTCTTTTTCTCTTTTGTTTTTATTCTTTTGAAGATGTCTTTTCACTAGCTGATTTAAAACATTAAAACATTCTCTGACTCAAGAACAGCTGCAAAAGTTCTTCCATTTCCCACTTCTAACTCATGTTGGCTCACAACCAAAGCCAAATTCCTAGCAAGGCCAAAAACAGAGAAGAAGCTACAAGAACAAGATGGTGTTCTTAATAAGCCTATCTCTAATAAGTCAGGTGAAAGATGGCCCAATTTTTAATGAAAACACAATAGCAATGCATTTCCAGAGATGGCTGACATTTCTCTGATCTCTCTTAATTTTTCTGGGAAAGTCATTATCAAGAAAAAGAAGAAAATGTCAACAATCCTTGCCAATGACTGTTCATAATGCTGTTCTGACCAAATAGTTTAAAAATATATGCTGTCTGGTGTGGGCTTTTCCATGTCCCCAGATAAAATTAAGCTCTGTGAAATATTTTTGTCCTTGCACTGCCTCTGCAAGGCGGCTTGTTTCAAAAACAAACATTTGTTTTATTCAGAAGTATTGAATAACTGCAGACATGGGTGGTCAAAACAAAAGTGCTATATCAGAACAGTGAGAATTAACCTTGAAAACTTTGAGAGACTGGAATGTTATTCCAAACAAATTATTCTGAGAAATTTCTTTATCTTTATTTATGTATTTGAAATCTCCTTGTAGACAAATATCTTCCCAAGGCAGCTTCCAGCAGAAAAATAGAAACCAATTTTTTGTATTTAAATGTTTTTTAACAGGAACCATTATAAAAACAAACCTAAACAGTCACCCTAACCTATAAATGTAATCCTATCAATTACCATAAAATAAATTTAAACCAGTGAAGCTAAAATACCACAACTGTTCTAAGAAAAAGCAATATGAAGCAAGGAGGAATCGGGTAGAATCTATTCAACCAGATAGCTGTACAATTAGCACTGGGGCCCCTCAATGCTGTGTTCTCTCCCCACTTCTCTTCTCTGTATACCAATGACTGCATCTCTAACAATCCATCTGTTAAACTACTGAAGTTTGCAGATGACACAACAGTGACCGGTCTCATTCAAGACAATAATGAATCCGCATACAGACGGGTGGTTGAACAACTAGCCTCATGGTGCGACCGGAACAATCTGGAATTGAATACTCTCAAAATCATAGAAATGGTGGTAGACTTTAGGAGAAACCCTTCCCTACTTCCACCTCTCACAATACTAAACAACACAGTATCAACAGTAGAGACCTTCAAATTTCTAGGCTCTACCATATCGCAAGATCTAAAATGGACAGCTAACATCAAAAACGTCATCAAAAAAGCACAACGAAGAATATCCTTTCTGCACCAACTCAGAAAGCTCAAACTGCCCAAGGAGCTGCGGGTCCAGTTCTACAGAGGAATTATTGAGTCTGTCATCTGCACCTCTATAACTGTCTAGTTTGGTTCTGCAACCCAACAAGACAGACACAGACTTCAGAGGATAATTAGACCTGCAGAAAAAATAATTGCTACCAACCTGCCTTCCCTTGAGGACCTGTATATTGCACGAATCAAAAAGAGGGCTGTGAAAATATTTACAGATCCCTCACATCCTGGACATAAACTGTTTCAACTCCTACCCTCAAAACGACACTATAGAGCACTGCACACTAATACAACTAGATACAAGAACAGTTTTTCCCCAAACATCATCAGTCTGCTAAACAAATAATTCCCTCAACACTGCCAAACTATTTACTAAATCTACACTACTATTAATCTTCTCATCGTTCCCATCACCCATCTCCTTCCACTTATGAATGTAACTTTGTACAATTGTAAGTTACAATTACATAAATTGTAACTTACAATTTATACTGATATTGTTTCCTGATTGCTTATTTGTAGCCTATGACTATCATTAAGTGTTGTATCATTAAGTGTTAAATTTGCACCCCATGACATTAAGTATTGTAAGTGTTGTACCTTGATGAAGGTATCTTTTCTTTTATGTACACTGAGAGCATATGCACCAAGACAAATTCCTTGTGTGTCCAATCATACCTGGCCAATAAAAAATTCTATTCTATTCTATCTGGAAAAAATGTATTAAAAGGTGCAAGTTTGTCAGCTTTCAGCTCACAAAAGCTTATGATTTTAAATTAAATTAGTGAGTCTTAAAAATACTAGTAGACCAGAGGTGGTATTGAGCAGGTTCTGACCAGTTCTAGAGAACCAGTAGTGGAAATTTTGAGTAGTTCAGAGAACTGGTAAATACCACCTCTGACTGGCCCTGCCCCCATCTATTCTCTGCCTCCCGAGTTCCAGCTGATCGGGAGGAAATGGGGAGGGAATAGAGATTTTACAGTATCCACCAAGCCACACCCACCAAGCCAAGCCATGCCATGCCCACCAAGCCATACCCACAGAACTGGTAGTAAAAAAATTTGAATTCCACCACTGTAATAGACTCCTTCTGAATTTCAGCTACCATAAGTTAACAAACTTTTCTCCCGAACTACAAAGTATTAATTTCTTAATGAAAGATGTTAAATGGCAGGTCCCATATCAATCTTCAAGGAAAGATGAATGTTTCTATATACTGCAATATTTTGAACCTAGAGAAGAAGTGCTAGATTGCCTTCTCAAGATCGGTCACTGTGGCTGCTAGAAACCAGGAAACTTCTATCCCAGTCCATGGATATGTCATGAATGTCTGAGTTATGAATCATATGAATGGACAGCAACGTAGAGCCCCACATTGTATGACTGAGTTGATGGCTTATTCACGTACCTTGATGGAAGAACACTGGAAAGGAATACTGTTGGTGGAGAAGAAGGGAAGAAAGTAAGCAGAGATCCAGAAGGCAACAGTGGAATAGTAAATTTAAGAAATAAAAAGAATCCAATAAAATATCTGTGTCTTAGGAAGGAGCAGGGCCAGAGGATTGAGGAATTCAAAAGAAAGGGTGTGGCTCAATAGAGAGGAGAAGTCTTGGAGGAAACAGAAAGGGAATTTGAGATGGAAAACCTGGTATGAATTAGGGGCAAACTTTGAGGCTTTTATTTAAGAGTGGAAAATGGCTCAAACTTTCCCAGCAGGGAATCCGAGGTTGTGAAAGAAGATTCTTCAGTTCTGGGAATAATAGTAAGTAACCTGAAGAGGGAAGAATTATTCTGATCTGTAAAGGACATTTCCTAACTGAAGTACTGAATTGAATCCTAGGAGCCTATGCCATACCAAGTTATTCTGTCTCCTCAGTTCTTTGAAAATGCACGCTGTGGTGGAAAACTACTTTTTAAAATAAAATAATTAGGAGAATGGGATGGAGACACTATGGGAGAATTTGAGATATCATCAGGTGAGTATAATGTTTAGATTTTGTGCATGTACTTTAGTAGAGTGCCCCCCCTTCACTTCTGCAACTGCCAACCCTCCCTAAATGGAGAGAAGCATCTGAAGTAGAATTCAATTTTTGAAATAAGTCAGGTGGATCAATATGTTTTATTCAAGTTATCAACATAAAGGTAGTGAGAATATGCATTATTTCAGTATTTTCCATTTTCCCACAACTGATTACTGGGCTTCAATGAAACAAAAGAGGAAAATGAATGCCTGATACATGAGTTGAATTGGGAAGCAAGCACAGATTCTATCCCTGGGCCTCTTAGAATCTTGAAAAGTCCTCAAGATCCACAGGTGGGGCTAAGCAAACACAGCCATGAAAGCCTCGTTGATAATGAAGCTACAGTATTGGCTCAGGTATTGTAGATATTATTTGGATATTATATTAAGAGAAGGCAATGTTTTGATTTAATTTCCTGTCTGTGTTCTCCTAAGACTCTAGTAAATTCCACTTCTAGATACATTCGAGTGTGTGTGTGTGTGTGTGTGTGTGTGGCTGTACATTCAGTCTCTTGCTATATTGATTCATAATAACTTTCCAGTTGATATATATCATGAATAGCTTTTCTTTTTATCACAAAGAAGGCTTGAAGATCCTTCAGACATTTTACCCATTTCTAAATCCTGAGAATGGGTCTTAACCAGGGATGCTATTCAGCAGGTTCTGATAGGTTATGGAGAACAGATAGTGGAAATCTTGAGTAGTTCGGCAAATACCACCTCTGGCTGGCCCCAGAGTGGGGAGAGAATGGAGATTTTGCATTTTGCAGATATGCCTCATTTCAGTACTCAAGAAAGAAAAACCCTGACTCCATTTCCATAGAGAAAGGTACTTTTACTGAGTATGAACTGAATACAATCAAAGAAAAGCAAGGTCTGAGGCAATAGGCACAAAAATCACATATATGAAACATCCCCAAAGCCCTCCCCCCCCCAAGGGTCCAGTCAGGATTATCCAATCCACAATTCCCCCAGGAGTCATGTGGAGTGCAGCTTTAGATGGCCCCATCCTTCTGGTATTCCTGAGCAGTTGGCCTTGACTGGATATCAGCACGCCTCCCAGCTTCAGAGAAAACGCTGAGGGAAAATTTCTCCAATTCACTCCCTGTTACAAGACATCTCCACCAGCTCACTTTCCTCTTCCCCAACAACCAAGACAGATCCCCCTCCCCCCGTTACAATGGCAGCCATAGCAAGTAAGCAATATAGGAGCAGAGGCTGACATTCGGCCCTCCTGCAGAAGAGACGTTAGTCCTAAAAAAAATAGAATGAAAGGACAAAATAGAATTCACAAAAGCAGGTCAAATTTGCACATTTCCATAACTACAGTTTATCAGGATATTTGGAATAAAACAATTGCAACTATTTAGGAGCTCTAACATTGTGCTTATTCACCCATTCAGCTTGAGCTAATGGAAAGTGTTTCCAGGCCCCCAATGTGTTCTAAAACCCAATATTTCTTTAATCTCAAAATGCTGTTCTCCTTCTATGAGTATGGGGACCTGAGGAGGTTCTTGGTCTGGACAGAGAGAGGAAGTATGCTCGGTTTCAGAAGGCTAACATGAAACACAGGATGAATCCTCTGTAAGGTTTTTGGTAATTCCTAGTGCACCGTAACTGGGTTTACTATGCGTGCAATAGGGAAAGGACCCACATATTTAGGCCCACATTTTTTTGACTTTTGGGTAGTCTGTAGGTACTTGGTGGAAAGGAAAACCTTATCCTACTTGTAATCCCTAGCCTGGTTTCTTTTTTTATCAGCCTGCTTCTTATGGGTGAGCATCTTCTAGGGCCTACATAACAGCTACGTAGTTCCAGGTACTACGTAGCTGTTTGATCCAATTAGCTAATGAAGGTATTTGTGGTTTCTCCTGAGGCAGCTCTGGGATGGGTACAAAGTTTTGGCCGGAGCTACCTTGAATAGGGTAAAGCCAGTACTGGTGTGAATAGTTATTTTTTTTTGAAAAAGTTTTTTATTTTTTATAAACATAATAATAAAAGAAATCATTATGAACAGATTATCAGTCAGTTACATCCTTAAACATATTTCAATTTCACCCCCCCATTTTGATCTAATACAATATATTTTCTTCTCTTTTTTTAAATTAATTGTTATTTGCACATCTCTAATAAAAAAAAATCTATTCCATCCCATTCTGAAAAATATTTAAATGAAGTCTAGTCCCCATATTTAATTCCCCAAAACATCATTAATAAATCTTCTGTTAACTTCCTAAATTTCACAAATCTGAACATATATCTGTATTACTTAATCAGAGGTCAGACCATCTAACGGCTCTTTCTTAAAACTGCCTAGCAATCACATAGACAATTCCTATCTTAGTTAGGAATAGTCCTGAACTCACAAAGACTATTCCCTCTTATCATCTTCCTCTGCCTCTAAATAAAATAATATATATATATATATTTAAAAATCCATCTAATCAATTCTCAATTAAAAAAACCAAAAAAATTAAAATTAAAAAGGGTAATTGCTGTTTATTTCCCCCCATAATTCCTTCATTGTATTCAACTATTCCCTTGGAAGTTTTTATCACTAATCATTTTTGTTACCTTACATATTCTTAAAAGCAAAAGAAGTAACCTTTTTCCTCTACATAATAACACTCATTTCCCTCTCACCCCAATTTATTCTGCAATCTTTCCCTCCATTTCCCAAAACATTCTTAATAATTATTCTATAATTGTCACTTGTATTCTTAGATAAATGTTAAAATTCTCTACTTAAATCCTTAATATAAATCTGAGAACAGCCATTTAAAATACTTTCTAAAAAATGTCGTGTGATCACACCAACATAACCATCTTCGTGGGAATAGTCCACTATTCCATTCTTACATTCTTCCTCTGCTTCTAGAAATCATTCTTTAATACAATTACAAATCACAAATAACAAGTTAGACATTTTAAATCACATTTAAGTTTCTTCTTATTTTAAATATTTTCTTTTGTTCCATATTTATCACTTGAATTCTTGCTTAGATAACAAAATTTTCTCTTAATTCTATAATCCAAAGGCAGCCATCCAGGATCCTTTCTTAAAGCTGTTGTGTAATCACACCAACCTCCATCTTCGTGGGAATAGTCATAAAACAAAAGTTATTCAACTCTTACATTCTTCCTCTGCCTCTAGATGTCACTCTTTGATACAATTGCAAACCACAAATAACAAGTTGCCATTTTAGGTGACATAAATTTCTTCTTATTCTTAGATGTTTTAGATTGTGAAGGTCAATTTTCCAACTTCTTTTCTTGACTGCATCATAAAATAATATTATAGGTATCTTGCACTCGGAGAAACAATTTCTTTCTTCCATTTTTCCTCTGTCTTTAAGTATCTTCTTTTAAATCACAATCTCAGTTAACACAGTTTCCATTTTATTTCAATAGTAATAAACCACGCCTTCCCTTTGTCTCTGCTTGTTAGTCTTTATTCAAAATCTTGTCCCCTTTTAATAATTTCTTTAAATTTCTTCTAGTCCCAAATTAGAGGGTAGAAGGATTTGAGATATTCGATTAAAGTCAGTACAGTATTCCTTTTGACTCTTTTTTCTTTGTTTCTTTTTTATCCTAGATAATCCATCAAAACTTTCAGGGATCTCAAAACAATTGTTTAATTAAAAATATTTACTTTCTTTTCTTATTTAATTAGGGCTCTTAACTTCCATTCCAAGCCCTCACTTTCCAGAATTTGTGTATTCTTTAAATTGATTCCTTCCACTTTAACTTTCCAATACGTTTAGCCGCTAGTTTAGATTTTTTCCAAAGCTTGTGCCAATTTTAAAATAAGGTTTCTTCGTGAATTGGTGATAACTCACCCGACTTCAATAATCTGTTTCTTTTGTGCTTCATCCTCCTGCCCAATCTTGTGGCCGCCGCAGCTTTGTTGCAGCTTTGTTGCAGCTGATGGCTGCTGCATTCCTCCCTGTTGTGTCGGGGGAAAGTAATCCGGAGCTGCAGGGAGTTTGCAGTCTCCCCGTTCATTCTGGCAGCTCTCCCATTTTTTGCTGCCCCTTCAAGGCAGCTATGGTCCAAACAATATGGACGGACCCCCATATTGGGGGGGATTTCGGAGCATACCCCGGAGATACCAGGGTGTGTGACCGTCTCGCCCGCGATGTTGGTCACGCCTCCCCTGAATAGAGTTATTATAGGCGACCTCTGCAAAAGGCAGCAGGTCCACCCAATCATTTTGCTGATAATTTATGTAACATCTAAGGTATTGTTCCAATACCGAGTTAGTTCTTTCACAAGCCCCATTGGTCTGAAGATGGTGGGTGGAGCTTAACTCTGGGCAGAGCCTAACAACCCTAGGAATTCTTTCCAGAAGTGGGAGGTGAACTCATAATAACAGAATTGGAAGGGACCTTGGAGGTCCTCTAGTCCAACCCCCTGCCCAGACAGGAAACTCTACACCATTTCAGACAAATGGTTATCCAAATTTTCTTAAAAATTTCCAGTGTTGGAGCATTCACAACTTCTGCAGGCAAGTTGTTCCACTTATTAATTGTTCTAACTGTCAGGAAATTTCTCCTTAATTCTAAATTGCTTCTCTCCTTGATTAGTTTCCACTCATTGCTTCTTGTTCTACCCTCAGGTGCTTTAGAGAATAGTTTGACTTCCTCTTCTTTGTGGCAACCCCTCAGATATTGGAACACTGCTATCATGTCTCCCCTAGTCCTTCTTTTCATTAAATTAGACATACCCAGTTCCTGCAACTGTTCTTCATATGTTTTAGCCTCCAGTCCCCTAATCATGTTTGTTGCTCTTCTCTGCACTCTTTCTAGAGTCTCAACATTTTTTTTACATTGTGGCGACCAAAACTGAATGCAGTATTCCAAGTGTGGCCTTACCAAGTGGCACTAACACTTCACGTGATCTTGATTCTATCCCTCTGTTTATGCAACCCAGAATTGTGTTGGCTTTTCTGGCAACTGCTGCACAGTGCTGGCTCATATCTAAATGGTTGTCCACTAGAACTCCAAGATCCCTCTCACAGTTACTACTATTGAGCAAGGTACCACATATACGGTACCTGTGCATTTTGGGTTTTTTTGCCTAAATGTAGAATCTTACTTTTTTCACTGTTGAATTTCATTTTGCTAGATAGCACCCAATGTTCAAGTCTGTCAAGATCCTTCTGTATCTCGAACCTATCTTCTGGAGTGTTGGCTATTCCTGCCAGCTTGGTGTCATCTGCAAATTTGATGAGTTCTTCATCTATCCCCTTGTCCAAGTCATTGATGAAGATGTTGAACAGTACTGGGCCTAAAACAGAGCCTTGGGGTACTCCACTGCATACTTCCCTCCATGTGGATGTAGTTCCGTTGAGGAGTACACATTGAGTGTGGTTGGTCAGTCAGTGGTGGTGCTGTCTAGCCCACATTTTTCTACTTTATCTATTAGTAGGTTATGGTCTACTTTATCAAATGCTTTACTGAAGGCCAAGTAAATTGTATCTACAGCATTCCTCTGATCCACTAATTTTGTCACTTGTCAAAGAATGCAATAAGATTAGTCTGGCATGATCTATTTTTGACAAACCCGTGTTGGTTTTTGGTTATTACTTTGTTTGCCTCTAGGTGTTTGGTGATTCGTTGCTTGATTATCTTTTCCTGAATCTTCCCTGGTATTGAGGCCAGGCTGATAGGTCTGAAATAACTGTATTTCCTCCACTCTCAGGCAATTCAACAATAAAATCCATGGATATTTTCTTCCATGGGGCTCCGCTCCTGGCTACACTTTGAAGTAATCCAGGGGGCTTCCCCAGAGGCTTCTTTGCTGATGCACATACAGGGCAGCTCACCACATAGGCTTCTATGTCTTTGTTTAGAGCCGGCTCCCAGAATTGTCATTTAACTAGATGCAATGTTTTTATGAATCCAAAATGCCCAGCAACTTTAGCATCATGGCCGTGTTGTAATATTGCTCCCTTCAAGCTGGCAGGCACATAGAGCTTTGCTCCCATCCAGGTGAGACCCTCACAAACTGTACACTCATTGGAGTGGGCTAAAAACCACTCATTAGTTTTCACTCATTAGTTCTTTTAACTGCTCAGTTAAATCCCCAGATATGGTTAGGTCTGCTTTTGCTTGGGCCCAGGTGACTGCTGGGGCCACCAGCTGTTTCGAAGGGACAATTAGACAAATCACTTCCGCCCAAGCACTATTGTATTGAGGTAGTCTCGAGAGGGCATCTGCCATAAAGTTCTTCCCCCTAGGAAGGTAACGCAGAGAGAAATTAAAGGGTTAAAGTGCCCAGCGGATTTGCTTAGGTGACAACTTTTGGGGTGTTTTTAAGGCCTCTAAGTTTTTGTGATCAGTCCACACTACAAAAGGGTGCTTCGCCTCTTCCAGGAAATTCCTCTACGTTAACAGTGCCCAACAAACTGCAAAAGCCTCCTTCTCCCAGATGGCCCATCTTCTCTCGGTTTCTGACAATTTCAGGGAGATATAGGCACAAGGTTGCAACTTTCCCTTGCAATTGGCTTGAAGTAACACTGCCTCGGTGGCCACATCGCTGGCATCGGCCTGAACAACAAACGGGGCCTACATGTCAGGGTATTTAAGGACCAGCTCGGCAGCAAACAGACATTTCAGTATTTCAAAAGCTGCCTGATATTCCATAGTCCACTCGAGAATCCGGAACGGTTTTGGCTTCACCTCTCCTTTTGTTTTCAAGAGGTTAGTAATCGGTAAGGCAATCTTTGTGAACAAGGGGATGAACTATTGATAGAAGTTAGCAAAACCCAGGAAGCTTTGTAGTTGTTTGCGGGTACGTGGAGGCGCCCATTCTAATACTGCCTGGACTTTCTCTGGGTCCATTTCTACCCCCTCATGCGATATGCAGTACCCCAGATAGTTAATTTTAGCCTGGTGAAATTTGCCTTAGCATACAGCTCAGCGGCTTTACGGTTTTTTTGGACAGCTCTCACTAGTTTTATGTGGTCGTCCATGGTCTCAGTGTAAATAAGAATGTCATCTAGATAGACCAGGACCCCCTTGTAGAGGTGCTCATGCAGTACTTCATTGATCAGTTGCATTTAACACCGCGGGGACCCCTTGTAATCCAAAAGGGAGCATCCTAAACTGGAAACATCCCAATAGGCAATTGAAAACAGTTTTCCATTCATCACCTTCCTTAATCCAAACTCTATAATAAGCCTCCCACAAGTCCAGTTTAGTAAAAATCTTCCCTTTTGCCAGGTGGGCTAGCATGTCTTTCATGAGGGGCAGTGGGTAGACATTTTCCATGCAAATGGTGTTTAGATTCTTATAGTCAACCACCAGATGAAAAGACCCATCCTTCTTTTCTCCGAATAGAACTGGGCAGCTACTCACGGCCTAGCTGTGTTTTAGGTTCTTATCAATAAAGTTTTGTAGCTCCCCCAGCTCCTGGGGGGTTATGTGGTAGAACTTTTGTTTAGGGAGCTTTACCCTGGAAGGATTTCTATACTACAGTCCATAAGCCAATGGGGGGGGGCAGCACCTTCTCACTAAACACCTCCTGGAGGTCCTGGTATTCTTTTGGGATTTTTTCCTCCCCCAAAAGGTGTTCCATTGCAGCTGCCACCAACTCACTCGCCACTTTGACCACGCAATAGGGGATCCCTCCCTCTTCCCTTGCTAATTAGAGCAAATGCGCAACATGCCCCTACTCCAATTTATGCACGGGTTCCGTTTACAAAGACAGGGCAGTCCCAGCCGGAGGGGTCGTTCCATGCCAGGGGCCACAATAAAACTCAGAGTTTCTTGGTGATCATCTATGCTCATTTCAACTGGTTCAGTTACAAAATGGGCTGCCCCCCTTGATACTGACCCGTCTAGCTGACAGAATGTGATGGGTCTTTTCATTGTTTTTAGTTTTAGACCCATCTTTTCCATGATCTCAGGGCTAATGACACACCTTGTGCATCCTAAATCCAGAAGAGCTAGCATCTTCCTGTAGGCCGTGGTAAATGGGACCTTTAATTCCACTGGGATGGTCATGGGTCCTCCACTCTGACTTACCAGGAGTCCTTGTCAGAGTCAGTTTCAGTTCCGCTGTCATTGGTGGGGGTTGGAGTTCCCAGCTCACCCTGTCTCAGGGAAGTGAACTCAATGACTTCTACCCCTTTTAGGATGGTCTCACAGGGTTTGGCAGGTGGTTTGTTGGCTCTCTTCCCTCCACCATGGGTCGCCTTGGGTCCAGGCTTAGTGAAAC
Organism: Ahaetulla prasina; assembly: GCF_028640845.1. Lineage (NCBI taxonomy): Eukaryota > Metazoa > Chordata > Lepidosauria > Squamata > Colubridae > Ahaetulla > Ahaetulla prasina. Next base: position 128,243,602 of record NC_080542.1, read on the forward strand.
AATAGCTGCTCAGTGCCCCTCCTTCCACATCTGAAGCACGCGATGGACTTCAGCTTAGAGCCCGCGGGTCCCCCAGTAGCCTTCGGGGGGGCTTGTGGGGTGAGGAGGTAGGTTTGTTACAGATGCAACCACCGCAGTAGCAATCTTGGGCCAAATTGATCACCACATCAGCAGTCAGCACATACCAACTTTGCAAATCCCGAGGGGCCCCACAGGAGCAGCAATTCTTGTAGACATCTTCACTGAGGCCATCCTTATAGCTTTCCAGCAGGGCTACTTTTGACCACCCTCTCATGTAGCGTACCAGCTCACAGAACTCCTGGGTGCACTCTGCCACTGATCTCCACCCCTGATGAATGGACTTTATTCTGATTCTCGCCCTTTGCTCAGCTAATGGGTCCTCAAAGCGCGTTCTGAGGGCTGCCATAAACTAGTCAAAATTACTCATCAAAGGGGAATCTTCATTAAGGAGTGCCACCATCTACTCAGCTGCCACCACCCCCCCGGGCTCTGGTAATGCATCTCACGCGTGCCACATCTGATGAGAAGTCCTCCCCCCAGTCTTGCATGTGGTTCCATACTTGGGTTAAGAAAAATCCCAGTCCTTTTGGATCCCCCCCTTACTTAACTGACAGCAAGGGGATTTGGGGGTTTTTCTGCCTTTGTGGCAATGCTTGCCCAGTAGGGGGGCCCTGGATCGCAATAGCCGCTTGAGCTCCAGAGGCCTGGGCTGTCTGTTCCTGGGCTTCAGCTCTCTCTTCCAAGCAAGCAGAAACCTCAATTTCACCCCAGGGCCATTCAGCGGTTCCCCCGGCAGGCAACCCTTGGGCAGGCAATCCATACCTTTCACAGGCTCTTCGACTCTCACAATCCTCTCTCAGTAGTTGTAAAGCCTGGGTGAGCAGGAGGTCTTCTTTCTGCTCTTCCTGCCAGGCAGCCTCTCTGCCTTGGCGCCTGATAATTGTTACTCCATGGGGGGGGTCCTCTCCAGCTCCAGCAGCCTCCCCACCCCCATTTGGGTCTCTCCGGGTTTTCCTCAAGTTGTAAATCAGCCATCCACTCCGAAGCTTCCCAGCTGGGGCGTGACTGGGGGATAGTGGAACCAACAGCCCCCATGTCACTGCCTTGGTCAGACATTATTTGCTCAGCCCCCACAGTAGTTTTCCAGGAAGGCTATTATTTGCAGACCTTGCTTTATGTCAGATATGCCTCTTTTCAGTACTCAAGAAAGAAAAACCCCGACTCCATTTCCATAGAGAAAGGTACTACTGGTTCTGTGAGCATGGCTTGGTGTGTGTGTGTGTGGGTTAATGTGACTGGGTGGGCGTGGCCAACTTTTTTTTAATTTTTAAAAGCAATTTTTCTACAACCTCTTTGGCTGAAGCTGAGTTGCCTGACCTCCAGAATCCTTTCAAAGCATTTTTTTACAGCTCTTCAGCCAAAGAGGTTGTAGAAAAAAGGCTTTGAAAGGGTTCTGACGATCCCAGCTGAATTGCCTGATCTCCAGAACCCTTTCAAAGCATTTTTACAGCCTCTTTGGCCAAAGAGGTTGTAGAAAAAATACTTTGAAAAGATTCTAACAATCTCAGCTGAGCTATGTGATCATCAGAGGCGCTTTTTTTTTTACTTTTAAAAGCATTTTTTTCGGCCAAAGAAAAAATGCTTTTAAAAGTAAAATGCTTTTAAAAGTAAAAAAACCTCTGATGAGCACGTGGATCAGTTGGGCATGTGGGGGGAAGAGGGGGAAGGGATTTTTGCTACCGATTCTCCGAACCACCCGCCACCATCGCTACCAGATCGGGCGATCTGGTCTGAACCGGGAGCATTTCACCCTTGGTGCACCTTCAGATGGCCCCATCCTTCTGGTATGCCCGGATGGTTGGCCTTGACTGAATATCAGCAAGCCTCCCAGCTGCAGAGAAAACGCTGAGGGAAAGTTTCTCCAATTCACTCCCTGTTACAAGACATCTCCATCAGCTCACTTTCCTCTCACCCAACAACCAAGACAGATCTCCCCTCCCCCCATTACAATGGCAGCCGTAGCAAGCAAGCAATATAGGAGTGGAGGCTGACATCCCCCAGGAGTGGGGTGGGAATGGAGATTTTGCAGTATCCTTTCCCCTGCCATGCCCACCAAGCTACGCCCACAGAACCGGTAGTAAAAAAAAATTGTATTCCACCACTGGTCTTAACATCTTCTCTAAGTGGAAAAAAGAAGCCATACTTTTTCTCTCATTCCCCCCCCCCCACACACACACACCTCACTACATGATTGATTACTTTTTAATTGGGGCACTCCGAACTTCTTTCAGTGAAGATATGGAGGGCAGTGATTCCTATTAGTAATACCGGAGCAGCATAAAGGGTGGCTTTATTTGAAAATCTCCAGTGATGGAGCACTACATCTCCAAGAAATAAGCTGTTCCTTTGCTTATTAGTTTTCCCATCAGGAAATTTTCCCCTTATTTCAAGTAACCAAGTATGAACAAATGGTAGTTACAGCTGGTCCTCCAAATACAGGTGTTGAAATGCCCCTATGATCGCATGATCAAAATTTGATTGCATGGCAGCCTTTTCACACTTATGCTTACAACATGTACCTGTCATCCCACTTGGAATCATTAAGTGAAAATTACCTGTAATATCCTCTTCTCTGAGTCAGACCTTCGATTACTGAAGTACTGTTAAGGATATGTCCATTTAGCCTGCTCTTCTTTTAGGCTAAACCTATCCAGATTTTTTAATAATCCTTCACAGGTCATCAAGTGTTTAGTCACCAAGTTCTTCAGAATCCCTCTTGCTCTTCTTTGCCCTCTATTTCCTCAGCATTCTTCCTGCATGATGACCAACACTAGTTTATCTCAGAGGTGGTCTTACCAGTGCAGTGTAAAGAGGAAATATCATTTCCTGTGATTTTGACATTATACCTCTATTTATGCAGGCCAAGATTACGTGAGCTTTTTTTTTTTTTTGGCAGCTGTAATGCACTATTGACTGATGCTTAATCTGTGGACTACTAAGACAGATGCTTCTTGCAAGTATTACTGCCAAGCCACATATTGCCTATCTTGTACTTGTGCATCTGGTTTTTTTCCCAGCTTCAAGGAGGACCTAACACTGAGCAGCATTTTATTGAATAGACCCCCGTGTTCAAAAACAAAAGGTTCTTGTGACCTGGAGCTTGTCTTTTGAGATGTTAGCAACTCACCCATTATTGTGTCATCTGCAGATTCGCTGAGCCTCCCTTCTACCAAATGGTGAAAACCAATGGACCCTCCTGAGCCCCGAGTGTCCAAGTGTGGACATGTACATATATGAAATACAACTCAAATTTAACACAGCTGCTGTTATTAATTATAAACATAATATATAATCCATGTTCTTCATAAAAACTTGCAGTTTTAAAAAAAATGCATAATGAAACTGTTTCTTTCAAAACATTATACTAAGCAGCTTGTGATGGCTACATTGTAACCAAAATGTTAATAACAGATTTGAAATTTCGTGTAGGGGAGCCTTCAAGTCTTTACCACTGGCAACTGCAAGGAATAGTTCTTTAAGTTTTCTCCATAAGAATTTGGAACTGGTTTGCCCCATCTTTCGTCCAAGGCTAAGAGAGACTAACTGGCCCACAGTTACCAAATGTTTTTGTGCCTCAGGCAAGACTAGAACTCACCTTCTGGTTTTCAGCTGATGCCTTAACTGTGCCACCAAACAGGTATTCAAAAGTTAAAGATGTCTTTAAGTCATTAGTTGCTGTAACGATTTCTATAACAATCCTTTTATGGCCTTATCCTAACTGCATAAAAGAAGAGATACTTCAACTAAAACATTTCTCCGTTTTGTCATTTACAGGCTTCATTACCACAGCACAGGGTTTTTACAGCTGAACTTTCTGCATGTTTACTCAGAGTAAGTAAGACCCATTGAATTTAATGAGCCTTACTTCCATGTCAGCGGGATGAGGACTTCACACTTGTTTTCCACCATTGGAAGGTCACTGCTTGAAAACTAGGTAGCTTAAGACATTCCCTCTTACCAGCCAAACATAACCGTAGCATGGGAGAAAAGACACATTTCAGACTCCCAGAAACATTGTATTTTATCCAAGTAATGCTGAAATAATAAAAAGGGCAGAGCCTAAAAGGCTCCTTTTCACACACAAGTTATGCATATATAATACTGGCTTTAGCAACATTAAAATAACAACCACTCTGAGAACATAAGCAAGGAAAGCAGAAGTAATATTTTGTATATCCTCTCATTTTTTTAATTTTCCCTAGGGAAAAGGTGAGAGATATGAGATTAAAGTTATTCCCCCGTGCTGGGCTTGGATAGCCAAGGTAATCGAAAAGAAAAGCGTAAATATCTGATCTTTATCTTTACATGTGTGCCAAAATCAACGTGCTCTAATTAGAGCATGAAAACCAAACACGAGAGGGCTGAGACCTGCTCTATTTGAGGGCACTAAAACTTTTCCCTCACTCAAAAATAAAGACAGTTTCTTACTTTAGCCAACACATGGGAGAAAAGACACATTTGAAAAAAGACAAATGAAAAAAAATGACTCAATTTTTGGAGAGGTTAAAAGATGCCTAAAATAAACAAAATAAATATGACTTTCTTTTTCTTCACTTCCTCTGTGAAGGCATATCAATAGTCTTACCCCACATTTTTTATTCGAGAGCAGAATTTCCAAGAATGCTTGTGATTTTTTCTTTCTTTCCTATCCTTTGTTAACAGAATGTATTCTGTATTCTCCTTCTTTACTTCTGTCAGCTGTTTTAGGAAGATGTCTTTGTGGAGAAAAAAAGCTTCACTTCACAACTTCAGACAAATAACTCCAATATTAGAGCAGACAAGTCATTCAGACACTAGTCTTGAGATTATCCTGAGCAACCAGGGTTTCCAAGCAGTGGTGGGTTGCAACCGGTTCGCCCCAGATCGGGCAAACCAGTACTGGAGGCTCCGCCCACTGCCCAGATGCTTGTATGCATGAGCAGAAGCATTGTGTGTGTGTGTGTGTGTGTGTGTGTGCCCAAGCGCAAACCAGTAGCAACAGGTTTTGAAACCCGCCCCTGTTTCCAAGTAATAAGATTTTATTGTCTCTTATAGGACACATTACATGTAGAATAAGATATGGAATCTACCACCCACCCCAAAGCTGAATCCTTCCCAGTGCTTGTTTGTTTGTTTAGAAAATTTATATAGCTACCTATCACTCACAGACACTCTAGGCAGCTTGCAGCAACAGGAAAACAGAACCAAGGATAATAGTACTGATTCATCAGAAAGACACCTTCATTTCACTTCACTGGTTTAATGGCATGGATCTCCCACAGAATGTCTTTGGATAGTGAGATGGGTGGCATATAAATTTAATAAAAACTAACTAATAAATAAATTATGTTCCTTTTCCTTTTGACAACTGGCATGTACTAACAATGGTTGCAGTATCCTGGGGTCATGTGATTCAGGGGTGGGTTCCAAATTTTTTTACTACCGGTTCTGTGGGTATGGCTTTTTCGGTGGCTATGGCTTGGTGGTCATGTGATTGAGTGGGCGGGGCCAATTTGAAGTCACTCAGGGCAAGATGGGGTGGCACCTTGCTGTGAGTGACATCAAGTTGGCCATGCCCACTCAGACACAGGGCGATTTCTCCCGGGGAACAGCCAGAGCTTCGCCGCCTCCTCTTTTCCTCAGAGGAGCTGCCTCCAAGTCCTTGCGAAGGGACACACACACACACACATACAACACAACACAACACAACTGACTTACACACAATGAAAAAGCAGCTGCACTTCATCCAAAATGGCCCCTGCAACAAGCAGGAACCTCACACAGCCACAAAAAGCTCAAAAACCAACTTTCACATTTTACACACACAGAACACAACACAACACAACTGATTCACACACAATGTAAAAGCAGCTGCAATTCACCTAAAATGGCCCCTGCAACAAGCAGGAACCTCACACAGCCACAAAAAGCTCAAAAACCAACTTTCACACTTTACATACATACAACACAACACAATGCAACACAACTGACTCGCACACAATGTAAAAGCAGCTGCACTTCACCCAAAATGGCCCCTGCAACAAGCAGGAACCTCACACAGCCACAAAAAGCTCAAAAACCAACTTTCACACTTTACATACATACAACACAACACAACACAACTGATTCTCTCTCTCACTCACATACATACAAAATGCCATACAGATTTGTGAGATTTAGTGTGTTTGTGTAGTTAGAGTGAAAAACTACAGAAACACACCAAATCTCAGAAAGCCGCACAAATATTTTATTATTTTATTTTATTTATATTTTTTAGATCGGGGTCTCCAAGCTTAGTAACTTTAAGGTTTGTGGACTTCAATTCCCAGAGTTCCTCAGCCAGCAAAGCAGTTGCTTACTGAGGAGATGGATTCCAGGCAGGCAGATTCAGTTGCTAGCTAATGTAACTGATGTAAAGCATGGCTTTGCTAGCCCGAAAGAAGCTGTAATGAGGTAAGTGAGGAGGGAGGATTGGGTGGGCCAGAGGAAAAAAAGATTTTAAAAGGCTCCTCTGATGATCCCAGCTGAAGTTGCTTAATCGCAGCCCAGAACCTCTTAACTCATAGAATCATCTGTTACAATGTCCTTCCTGTTGAAGACTACTTCAGCTTCAATCGCAACAATACACAAGCACACAATAGATTTAAGCTTAATGTGAACCGCTCCAATCTTGATTGCAGAAAATATTACTTCAGTAACAGAGTTGTTAATGCCTGGAATGCACTACCTAACTCTGTGGTCTCTTCCCAAAATCCCCAAAGCTTTAACCAAAGACTATCTACTATTGACCTCACCCCATTCCTAAGAGGTCTGTAAGGGGCGTGCATAAGAGCACCAGCGTGCCTACCATTCCTGTCCTAATGTTCCCTTGATCGTATCCAACTCATATAATTATTTCATGCTTATACTTATTTATATGCTTATATGTCATATAGTTATTTCATGCTTATGCTTATATATACCGTTGTGACAAAATAAATATTTTTTTAAAAAAATAAATAAATAACTCAGCTGGGATCATCAGAGGAGCCTTTTAAAGCCTTTTGTTTTAACAACCTATTCGGCCAAAGAGATTGTTAAAAAAAACAAAAACTTTTAAAGGGTTCTGATGATCCCTGCTCAGCCACACAATCATCAGAGGGTTTTTTTTTTACTTTTAAAAGCCTTTTTTTGGCTGAAGAAAAGATGCTTTTAAAAGTGAAAAAAACCAAACCTCTGATGATCAGGGAACCAGTTCAGCGGCGTGGCCAGCCAACCATTACTAGCGGTTCTCCGAATGCCAGCAGATTTTTACTACCGCTCTCCAGAACCAGAGCGAACCGGAAGCAACCCACCACTGATGTGATTGTCATTTGCATCCTTCCCAGCCAGTTTCCAACAAGCAAAGTCAATGGGGAAAAGCTGGATTTATTCAATGGCCACATGATTCACTTAATAACTGCAGTGCTTAACTTCTGTGGCAAAAGAGATTAAAAATTGAACATGATTCACTTTAACATCTGCCCCATTTAGCAACAGCAATTCTGATCTAATTGTGGTCATAGGTCAAGTACTACCTGTATAAGAAAGATAAATCCATGCATTTTTCTTTAATTTGTAAGTTTTGCTACAAGACTATAAGGAACCTATATATCTTGAGGTTGCCCTTGTATGGTGTATGAACAAGGATGAAAACCCTAAAACATAGTTAACAATGATTGAAGTCTGTGTCAGTCTAGTGCTGTACATAACATTTAATGCTGTATATAACATAACATTGCTGCAAACCAAAATCAAATAAAATGTCATCAGATCATATTTGTGCTTTATTGGGGTACATATGACTTCTCCACTTCCTACCTACCTTGCCATTAGCCCTGCCCACATCTGGTCTATTGCCGTCAACAGATTATTTGTGATCCAGACCAGGCCAAGTCCAAAAATGCCAGGGAATTTCTAGAAACCTAGCACTCTGACACTCTAACAGCCATCCATAGACACATAGGCATTAACAATATCTATAGACTATGAAAAAGATACAATCAACCATCCCAAAAGAGAATAAAAATACTTCAGCACCTCTCCACCAGTAATCAGCACCCAAGGTTAACTTCAGACCAACAATCAAGTAAGCAATACCCCAATCAGGAAACTGCCATAGAGCCATCAATAAAGAGCCCGACCAAAGAATTTCTAAGACTGCCTCCACTCATACAGACAAGCAAGTCACCAGCAAACAGTCCTTACTAGCACCGATGATGTTACCTAGTTATGGTAATGAAACGTCTGCAAGAAAACAAGCAAGCTCAGAGAGCACTAAGGACTCCTTAGTTTATTTGTGAGAATTGCACATCTCTGCATAGAAAGGGTTTCCCAAACTTGGGTCAATTAATTAATTTTCCTTTGGGTAATGACACACAAACACCATTACCAAATCACAATAGGGACATTTGACTTGACAAAGTGTTTCACCTACATTTTAGAAACAGCATCATAGAAAGTTATCTAAAATTGCTCCAGATTAATTTCCTGTTAACATAAATTATCGAGGATATCTGAAATGCACTCCAACAGTAAGATCTTAATCATATGTAATTTTTGGATTTTTCAGGCAGCAAACACCCAATTTGGTTTTACATTTGAGCTTTGCAAAATATTTCCCGGAATTGTACTACATAAATTGCAGGTTTCTAAATGTTAGGTTCTGCCACTGGGACATCATTGAGGCCTTTTGCTTTTGTAATTCCAACAAGTGCATTTGAGTACTAGCATGCCAGAAATGACCTGGGGCTTATTGGCCATAAGCCTACATGTGCCCTCAATCACAGGCCTAGACCTCCACAGATTATGTACATGAAACCACATTGTACAGTAGAACTGAATTACACCGAATGCATAACAAAGCGTGATATTTTTAGAACATGCTGCTTTTAAGTGGACATTTTAAAAGAGGAACCTACAAAAGTTAGATGAGTTTTCTGGTAGTAATTACCTCCTACAAATGTGACTCATTCCTGCAATTTGAACGTATATGTTTGATGTCCCAAAATCAGCAGTCTTATAAATAAATCTCTGAATCACACACCAAGAGCCTTAAAATGTTCAAATATTTCTGGATACTCAGGAAAGTGGTAGGGATTGTTCCTCCAGCTTTTAGCTTCATAACAAAATTCCAAAAGTAACAATGTTTATATTTAAGGTAGGCCAATGTCAATAAAAGGCAGGCTGGATAGTAAGAGGTACACAAGCATCAGATGCACAAGATGATTTTCCCCTGTCTTATGTATCTAGTTTTTTACACACCTGCTAGTTTTGCAAAGATGGAAGTATAGAATACAGAGGGAGGGCAGGGCTGTAATTCAGACTTACTGGGAATATAATGCTTGTAGAAGGTGACATTTCTTTTATTTTCTCCAGAATCAGAGACTTTGGAAAGTCCCATCTGAATCTTTAACAGCTTGGTGCCAGACAAAACCAGATTCTGTAACAGCTTTGTCCCCTATGCCATCCATCTGGTAAACTTGTAAGATTCGTTTATCTCGCCATGTACATGTCTATATCTGGACTAGACTGAGTTGTTTCTACCCCACATATATTATGCATAATTCTACCCCACATATATTATGCATAATTTAGTATTTATTTATTTATTTTGTCATGTTTATGTAGTGTGTACTGGAGGTGGTAACTCTTTTGAGCGCTGCATACAACGAAATTCTATTTTAATGTATGCTGATTAGTGTATATTCAAAGTGACAATAAAATTATTCTAAGTCTTTCTAAGTCTAAGTCTAAAACGCAATATTGAGCTAGTGAAAGAAAGGTCTAGCCACATGTAATGGAAGGACCTAGCCTGTTCCAGAGGAATACATAGGATCACCTCCTTCAAGACAAGGTTTACAGCAGTGAAAGCTGGTTAGATTTTGGTCCATGAGATAGAAAATCCCACAAGCTGTCTTTCCTGACTACAAAAATTCTATCAGTTATATGAGTAACTCAGTGGTGAAATCCAAATTTTTGTACTACTGGTTCTGTGGGCGTGGCTTGGTGGGAGTGGTATAGCTTGGTGAGCATGGCTTGGTGAGTGTGGCAGGGGAAGGATACAGCAGAATCTCCATTCCTACCCCACTCCAGGAGAAAGATACTGCAAAATCCTCATTCCCACCCCACTCCGGGGCCAGCAGGAAGTGGTTTTTGCCGATTCTCCAAACTAGTCTAAATTTCCGCTACCGGTTCTCCAGAACCTGTCAGAACCTGCTGTATTTCACTCTCGGAGTAACTGTTTCCTGCCCTTTTACAACAATAAAGTTATTGGCCAAGTCAGCTGCTTCATTCTTCTTTATGGCAGAGCTGGTTCACATTCAGCTTTTTCAGTAACTGTAATATAGGAGAAGATGACTTTCTATGACTATTAATCTACAAACTGAAATAAATTAGTCTGGGTTGATCCAAAACATTTAACAGAAGGTAGATTAAGAGACACAAGTGAAAGCAATTCTGTTATTCAGTGCAGAGGGTGTGGACTGAACACAGGCAAACTTATCTATTCAACAAATGAACAACTTGGATATGCAGAAAGTGGGCGACATTGGCGTCTGGAAGATATAGATAATAAGGTTTTAAGTCAATGGATGAATACAGATTACAGGTGCTGAGTATGACAATGGCATCCAGCAGTCTTCTTTCCCCTGTCATTAGACTGCTTAGAATTTGTAAGATATTTTCCCTTTCTCATAGAAAAAAAATGTAGTATTGAAATCATTGCCAGTACTATGATATAAGGTTTTATACCTACCTACCAATGTCATAGATTTTTTTTTTATAGTCAGGAAGTTTACCTTGCTCCTTGTACAAATTCTAAAATATCAGTCACATAATAATGGAATCCTAAACTGAAGATGATTTTATACTATACAACGTTTGGTTTCTATTGATTTGTTTCGATCTAACAGAGCATCTGAAATTATTCCCACCCTTCTTACGTTCCCTCCTATCTTAATTTTGTGGCTTCCAATATTTAGTTCAGAAAAGCTAATAACCCATTTTTAAAAAAATAATTGTCAATGATACAGCAAACTCAGGCATTTGCCTAACTGGAATTTACATATTGCAAGCATATTGCTACTTTCATTTGACTGCTTGAGTGTATTTCAGTTTTTCTCCTGCCTTATATTTGGTACATGTATTTTGTTTTTTGTTTTTTCCTTCAGCCTCTTAAACAGTTTGACCTGTCTTAGCCTTTTTTAAATTTGTTACTAAATTCTACTCTGAGATTTTCAGTCTTGGTCTCCCTCTGGCCTTTTATCTTTTCCTTTTCCGTTCTCTTGGGATAGTTTTCCTGAATATATTTGTTCCTCTCCCTCCCTCTCCTCTCTCTTTTCGTTTCCCTTTCTCTCCTAAATGTAGTTGTCTTCTGTTTTCCAAGAGATTTCAGTTTAATTCAATCCAATCGTGTATAAGTTAGTTTAGCACTATTGAACTTTTAAAAATATATGCAATTATTTGCATAGTTATTCTGGTTTTTTCCTTTCACATAACAGATTTATTCACTCGCCATTAATTTTTTTCTGCTTTTTCAGTCTTAGATTATAGAAGATCAAGTGCAGGAATTAGTTTTTCTCATTTGTAAGAGCAACTGTTGTGTCTCTGAATGAAAAAAAAATTAAAACTGTTTTGTAGAAGAGTACAGTCTCTTCTATGGAAATTGTGAACTTCAGCACAACCTGAAGAAATGTTAAATACTCCAAACAGAAAAAGAATTCCTTACCTCGGTTTCAAATAAGACCATTGACCAAAAACAAAACCTGAAACATTCCCGTTTTAAAAAAAAGAAAAACAAAGCATGTATATTATTACATGCATATACCCAGAATAGTAAATACGTGCTTTATATGTTTTATCTACTTTTTCACTGGCTGTAGGCCATTGTAAACTTTGTACGTTGAAAATAAAGTATGAAAAGACCATAGTTGAAAAATTACAAACTGCCATTCCTGGTCAGTCTTAAGGAGAAAAATATCTTTCAAGGAAGTAATAGTTAATAAAAGGAAGATAAAACGTTTGATAAGTCCTTGGTACTTTGCCTAAAAATCAGTTTTCAGCTGCTTCTAGTTTTCCTGAGTTGCAGCTGTTCCTTGTGGCTGAATTTGCCTGCATGTCACTAAAGAATCCAAGGAAACACATAAGCTCTTCTGCTGCTGAAGAAAGGAGCTGGGTTGCCAGAGAAAGAGAACTGCTGATGCTGGAGGTCACTGCCAGCTGCCAAAACCCTACAGCCAGAGTCTGAACGTTCTTAACTTACATCAAAAATATTCCTTTCTCTGTGAGGTCATGCGTTCCTCTGCTTTTATTCTGAAAATCATGGAATGCTCTTACAAAAAGAGTAAGTGCCCTGTCTAACTGGAGAACGCATTCTACTTGCAGTCATATACAAGGGAGCATATGCTCAAGGAGGCATTAAAAGCGCAATTCCTATGTACATTATGATTTTTGCTTCCCCGCCCCCTCCCGTTTCAAATAAATCTGTCCATCTATATCAGGGGTGTCAAACTCACGTTGTCACGATGTCATGTGACGTATCAGAACTTTTTCCCTCTTCACTAAACTGACTGTGGACGTGGCCAGTGCATAATACATCTGGCCTGTGGGCCAGGAGTTTTGACAGCCATGATGTATACTTTCTACTTGTTTTGTAAAGTAATTTTGGCAACTACTTTTTAAAAAATACCATCAAACTGGATACTTGCTCACTTGCTGAAGACAAATACGATAGTGAAGCTAATCTCACCTAGTCTGAAGACAATCCTCTTGTAACTGCTGTTTTGTAATGATTAAGCATAAATAAGTTGTCACAAGGGGGAAAATATTATTCACAATGCTACTTCACATGGGCCAATATCTTTAAACTCAGCCCACTCTCAAAACATTTCTTCTTAAAAATATGCACATTCTCGTAACGTCTTTTTCATATATCCCAGTCAGGAATAACACAATTTGCTCTTGTGTTATGAACTTCCCATGCTTCAGAAACAGCTGATTAATAGTATAGGTCATGAGGATAGCTTTATTTTTATTTTTTGTCGGTCTTTGGAAGGCTGCAAAGGGTATGGCTATGATACGATCATTAGAAGCCAGATTGAATTCCCTGACTCAATTTGAAGTTAGGATTTTTCTTATAATAGCTAAATGTTTAAGAAACATTTTAAGCCTTATGAATTGCTTAATCCAGCCAATCTAACTGGAGGTTTGTTTCATTGGGGTTTTTTTTAATTAAAAATGTACCAGCAGAAATCATCATTTTGCTACCTACATTTAACAGTATGATCTTGCTTTCTAAGTGTGTTCTGTTTGGATAATATCTACATGGTGTGACATGGCATAAAGTCACTTTCTACATTGTTGTGTACAGACCTGAGCATACCATAGTCTAGCAAAATGACACATTTTAAGGTTAGCAGAAAAGAGAAATGGAGAAAGATAGAAATTCAAATCTGGATTGTGCACTGACAACTTAAAAATGCCTAACCATCTTTAATAGTTTTAGATCCCATCATTAGATGCTATAAAGGCAAGTTTGTCTCTGGCATTTATTATATAATCAAAATTGATTGGGGAACTACTTTTTTCAGGATTTTGAGGTTGTTATATAAATATACACAAGAAGTAATAATAATTTTGGGTTAGAAAAGTTTATTCTCTTTGTTTTGCTCAAGTTCACTAATCCCACAATTTCTTAATCTCAGTGACTTCCTCTTCCTCTGTGTTAGACAACATCACTTGTTGAAAAACTGCTATTGTATAATGCAAAATGGACTTTTCTCATTGTATGCCAGAAGTAATAGCATTAGCAATAGCACTTAGTCTTATATACTGCTCCATAGGGTTTTACAGTACTTCCTAAGTGTTTTACAGAGTCAGCATATTCCCCCAATAATCTGGGTCCACATTTTACCAACCTCAGAAGTATGGAAGGCTGAGTCAATCTTGAGCTGCTCAGGACCCAACTCCTGGCTTTGGGTAGAGTTTGTCTACAATATTGTACTGTAACCACTGAGCAACCACAGTTCTTCTAAATACTCTGAAACAAATCTTCTGATCATTTAAATTTCTGGTGAATCAACACCAGATAAATATTTGGTAATCAAAATGAAAAAAAAACCACAGTTTCAGAACCTATTGAAGATATTTATTATTTATTTTTATTTGTCATATGTCATATGAACTCAAGAAAGCAGTAAGATTTATGCAGATCTATATGCCTTAATTTTGCAGAATGAATTTTCTATTTTTAAGGGTCAGTTGTGAAACTGTAGGTTAAATAGCTATTTTTTATTTTTTTAATAGATGAATAATCCACAGTCTTCTAAGTATTGCTGAACTTTGACCTTCCAGTAAACCTGCCAATGATGATTGAAGTCAGGAGTTACAGTCCAACAATTCCTGGAGGGTTGGAGAATGCACAAACATTCATGAATAAACCTGGATAAATACAATTTTTCTGACAGAATAATATCAGTCTGTTTTTCCAGTGATATATTTGAATTATTCAATTTTCTGGTAAACTGGACAGTCATTAAAGTTTGAAGTAATTTGTAAACTGAGCCTGCCCTATTATTCATGAAACAGCAGCAGATGCTATGTAATATCTCCTAGAGCCACGATGGTGACTCTATGGCATGCGTGCCCGAAATGGCACACAGAGCCTTGTTGCCTGGAATGTGCGGCGTTGCCCATTCCTGTTCCGGGTTTCTGGGACGCATGCTTGCATGATGATCAGCTGGCCTTTTTGCATGCTGCACTGCCAGAAACTGGAAGAGCTGGTTTTCCGTTTTCCTGCGTGAGCATGCAGGCTGGTCAATTGATCATCACGCGCACATGCATGCCAGAAACCCAGAAGAGTAGCTGACTGAAACCAGAAGTTCATTTTCAGGCGCATACATATGCCCTGGGCAGCTCCTCTTCTGGGTTTGTGGCCCAGAAACATGTGCGTTGGGCGCGCTCCCTTTTTGGCACTCGGTGGCACTCGGTTCGCCATCACTGTCCTAGAGTGATGTGGTTGAAGATGCTGTGGAAGATGTTGCCCTATGGCCAGTGCAGAAAGAAGATTCTACTGCTAGTTCAGATTTGCAAACAAGAATGGACAGAGTAGTGCCCTCTTCTCTTTCATCTTTGGTAGAAAATCATCCTGGGCTAAACCACTTTCCTGGATGTCATTTCTTAAAACAAAGTCTCGTTTCTAGCATTTTGTTATATCAGAGCTACAATAATAAACTTTTATTTTTCCATGTCCAGCATCAAATGACCCTTCTAGCAAAATTGGGAACAAAAGCAAACTGCAGAGAATTATGGCAAAACTGAAACAAGAGTTACTAATATGTAAATCTTCTGTCTGGGTCACAGTTGGTTTTTTTTATGAGAGCAAAGGCTCTTAAGGCCCGTCCAGAACTCCCTGAGAGGGGGCACCATCTGTATCTCTGGGAAGATGCTGTTCCACAGAGTGGGGGGCTAAGACAGAAAGGGCACAATTCCTTGGTCCCATAAGATGGCAATTTTTAATAGTGGAGACCTGGAGTGAACTCAATGTGCTGGAACATATAGAGAAGAGTACATATTTCCAGCAGAGTCAATAGTGTCTATAATTTTAGTTTTTTGTTCTGTATAAATAGTCTGCATCCCTTTAAAAAAGTTAGACCCCAGTCTATGTTTATAAAGAACTGGTGACAAAAAAGACCACTCCAGATTGTTAAAAGCTAGTTAGCTCTTTCTTTCTTTCTTTCTTTCTTTCTTTCTTTCTTTCTTTCTTTCTTTCTTTCTTTCTTTTTTTCCTTCCTTCCTTCCTTCCTTCCTTCCTTCCTTCCTTCCTTCCTTCCTTCCTTCCTTCCTTCCTTCCTTCCTTCCTTTTTGCATCACGGACAAACTTTGATCCTTCTGCTGTATGTTTAAAATATATCTGACATTATCTATGATAATGATAACATAAAGTATTCTTGGTCAAGAAATATCATTTCAGTTACAAAACTATTTATCCTCCTAAGAAGAATTGCCATGAAGAATTCATTATCTACATTCAGTAATGAAATAGGTCTATGCTTCAAGATATTGAAAATCCTTTCCAACTTTATAAATCAGAGAAATGAAATCCTCTTTCTATGACCCCTCTAGGGAATGTTTGTCTATCTTTTCTTTTTCTTTTTTTAACCTTATGATTATTTCTTACTGACGTTTTTCTCTTAGTTTTCTTGGGCTTTAACATTATATTTGGTTTTAATATACTTAGTGTATTTTAAAATTTATCATGGATTCTTTATTATTTCTATAAAAAGAGTGATAGTAAGTTACCAAGAGTGATTTGGATCAGGCAAGACAGAAATTGTCTTGCCCGATAAATAAGCAGTAATTATGGCTGTGGGTCTTTTTGCCTTATATTTTGTGAACCAAGCTACTTTTATGTAACCTATGATTGATATGTTACCTGAACATCTGCAGTAGATAATGGGATGAGTAGATAACTCCTCCTGCCTTCTTGGTTCTGGACTTTGCCATATTACAGACAAGGTACAAACAGCTTTTCTACAGACAAGGTACAAACAGCTTTTCTAACCCAAGTGCAACTCTCTTTGCAAATGTAGATGCTATTTAATCAGAAGAAAGCCAGCCACTTCTAAACTGGAAAATTATATATTGTAAAAGAGTTGAACTCATCAATATTTATCTAATATTAAAATTAATATCAGGCCTATTTAGGTGTTTTTTTTTAGCAGAACCAAGTTACCAGATATTCTTACAGATGCATTCAGCTGTATAAAAATATTAAGGCTTGTTATACCTAGGATGCTATTTACATACTCCTGTTACAAATCGTATTTCTTTTATGGGCCAATCCAGTTTGCCATATATTGTATAAATGCCATTGCCTAAGCAACACACATTATAAAAGGAAGTGTTTTCTGAAATCCATGAAGTCAGGACTGGGCTGCACTTCATTACTGTTGTGTACTCATTGTTTACAAGTTCAAATTGCAGCTTCAGAATTCCAACACTTAATTTCTATTGCTGCCATTATATATGTCACGTACCTTTACCATATAAAATATTATATATACCTCAATAAAAATGGCTTCTCAAGTTAAACCAGGATCAATTTCTTTATCTGAAAAGAAAGGAAATGGAACAATATTTTGTCCTTTAACTTTCAGATTTTTTTTTAAACCAGCACAGCTCTGAGAATATCCTAAAATCAGCAAAAATCTAGTTTTAGTTAAAAAAAAAGAAAAATGTCCGCTGAAATTTTTAAATATCCAGCAAGTCTTTGGACAGACAAAAAATGGAAAGCTAGTTTTGACACTGAGTAGATTTTATTTACTAGGGCTTTGAATTCTTATGCAAAATACTTTGAGGAGGAACCTTTAAATAAGAAATGCTTATTTTTAAAAGTGCTGAAACTAGTATTTATATATAATGCTTTGATGCTGTGCTGCACAGTCTGTTCATGATTTAGCATAATTTCTATCAGTGGATTTTTTGGAGTTAGCTGGAGCATTATTGTGCAGTCAACCCAGCTGCTTGCTTGATTTTTATGATGATTTTTAGCTCAAGGCTCTGAATTACATAACATTTATCTCCTCTATCCGCACCCCCATTATTTTTACAAAGCATGCTTTTAAGTATGAATTCTGAATGACACATTCTTTTGCCCTGACCATTTTCATATGACATTTTATAATATCTGGAACAGTCCTGTTAAAAAGACGTTTTGGAGATCTGAGAGTTGATAAATATTTATAGTGATTTTGCAAGAGTTATAGGATTCTTTCAATGACTTTTTGTGATAATGATGTATCACCCATAACTGTGTAGTATTTCTTTCTCGAGGACTAGCAAAAAAATAATAATTTATTGCATCTTTTATCTTATAGGAAGTGTTGAAAACCAGAAATGTCAGCAATTCACACTTCCTCATTTTGTCTTTCTGCCTAAGATTTGAAAGAAAACTTTTGTATTTTTCTGTGTATAAGTGCAGATGCATCTGCAGCCTATTATATACTAACAAGGGTTTGGGGAGATTTTGATGCCTTTACAAGTAATCTTCAGAAGTGGGGTCCTTGGTGATCTGAGCTTGGGGTTTGTTCGGTTTTTTGGCAGACATTTCTGTGGCAAACTAGGTAATATAATCAGTGCTGGTAAGAAGTGGGGTTTGCTCTCATTTTATGTTTTAGTGCAGATGTCACCAACCCTCGGCCTCTGGCCTAGTACCAGTTGTAAGCCATTCAGAACCGGGCTGCAGAAGTGGTAGGGGAGTACATGCACAAACATCCCCTCTTGTGCAAGCTCCATGCAAGTGCATGCTTGCCCTCCACTAGGACAGAAGCATTCCTCCTCCCTCCCCCATTGATCTACAAAGCCAGAAAGCTTGGGGAACTCTGTTCTAATGGCTTGTCCTGTCAGTATTGGTGGCTGTAGTTTTGGAAATTCCTTGATTGGGCTGTTGTTTGCTGTGAAATTGTTTGTTTGAGTTGGTAGTTCCTTGAGATTGGAGTATTATTTCTTGTTGGTCTAATGTTAATCTTGATGTCTTCCACAGATAGCCATCCCAGTCCTGCATATACAGGTAAAACCATGATTACAGGATAATCCTGTGTTCCCCAAATCTAGTGCATCTCAAAGATGTTGGATTTTTCGAATTTCTTTTGGAATGGTTGGCTAGGAATTTTGAAGGTGTTCTAACACAACTGGTTGGAGAAAGCAGACATAATTTTTACTTTTTGGGGGGAGGGGAAGCAAATACAACATAGTCATTATAATCAGTAGAGCTTACTCTACGGACATTTAAAGATCTTCAATGTATTACACCAGAATACTATGTTGTGTTTGCTTTAAAACAGGAATAGGTCTTTTATGTGTGAAGGAGCCTGTAACATTTGCTCATTATCTTCCTTCACTCACCTTTTTTTTTAAGTTTATCTCCACCATCTTTCTCTCTAAACAGCAGGCTGCTTTAAGAAAAACTAAACTTATTCCCCACCTATAATCTCAACAGGCTGCACTTAAATTAGGCTAGAATCAAAACTGAGCCCAATTATTGGAATAAAAAATGGAGAATTCTGCTTAGTTTGAGGTAACATTTCTACAGATGTTATGAAGTCATTTTAAAAAGTCCACAAGTTTGACTGTTTTTTCTCTTTAGCAATTGAACTCAAACTTGAATTTATCTAATCGTAGGCCTATATCTATGTTAGCCTTCAAGTAAATTTCTGGAAATATGACACATGTAAAGCATGTTTCCATTATTTAGTATTTCTTGTAAGAAATGTTCTTCAAAAATGACTGATTAATATATTAATTTTGGTAAACTTTAAATGCTACTAAAAACTTACAAAACCCTAAAAGTGACATAAATTATGTTTAAATGTGAAATAACATTCCAAAAAACAGAAAAAAGCATAACAGAAATAAAATCCTGAAAATGTTTTTAATGCAGTTAAAGTTTGTACTGTAGTTTTTGAGTAAAACTACTCAATTGTAGCTTTAATAAACTAAGTATTCCACAGATTAGCATGTATTAATAGAGCAAAGCCTTTGTTAGTACTGAAAAGACACCCAGTTTTGAAATCAGGCACTCTCTCAGGAGACAGGACAACACTGCTGAGAAGGCATCTCTGAGGTTGCCATCTGTCTGACATTAAAACTAGAAGGGCCTCTGGCAAGGCTTAACAGCACATATCAACACTCTGAATTGTGCTGAGAAATTGACCAATGGCCAGGCTCATTTTGGTCCTGAGTTATCCCGTGATAAACCTAGTTTTGCTTTAGTCCCATTAAAGTTAATATGTTATATTAGTTACATTTTGCATATGCAGCACTGGTTTCAGTGGATTGAAATCTTAGCCCGTGGTTTGAATACTATACACTCTACAGCAGGGGTGTCAAACTCAAGGCCCGCAGTCCAGATTCAGCCACGGGGTGCTTAGATCTGGTCCACAGGGCCGCCCTGGAAACAGCAAAGAACTGGCCTGCAGTGCCTCTGCCAGCAAAAACGGAGCACAGGAGGGCTTCAAGCTTCCGAGGTCCGTTTTCGCTGGCAGAGGGTTGCAGAAGGTCATCACAGCCGAAAATGGAGCTCGGGAATCCATTTTCATTGGCAGAGCGCTTGGGTCACCACAGGTACCCCCGACATGAGTGACATTTAGCTGGGCACGCCCCCCTGGCCATGCCCCCCCCCCGAGGTCAAACACAACACTGATGCAGCCCTCGGTGAAATAGAGTTTGACATTCCTGCTCTACAGTTATGTTCTGATCTAACATTGGCTATGCACCCTTAGTCTTGTTTAGTTTAATTTGCAGGATGTAATTGGAAAAGGTTGGAAGTACTTACTCTAATGCAGATAGGTTTGTTTTCTTAACATCATGGGGAAGGTGGAATGTATAGAACAGTGATGGCAAATCTTTTCGGCACCAAGTGCCAAAAAGGTTGCGTGGAAACATCATGTGTGCACACGCATGCTTGTCAGGGCTACACTTTGGAAAAGCCAAACTTCTGGGTTCCAGCACGCATACACACCAGACAATCAGCTGGCCAGCGGTTGCGCAGGCTGGTTTTCAGCACTGCCATGCGTGCAAAGGACAACTGATCGGCACATGTGCATGCATGCCAGAAACCCAGAAGACAAACAGGCCACGCTTGCCATAGGTTCACCATCACAAGTATAGACTATATCTGTGCATCACTCTAAACCACAAGATGATTTGTTTGGGTTTAACTTAATCATAATATGGAGCTTTCTTTCAGTTTTTCTATCATGTCTTGTCACCATCTGTATCATAGATTCAGATGCACAGAAGTCCATTACCAGAGGTTGTCCAGCTAGTTCCTCCATAAGTTTTGATTTCAACTCCTTGCCAGCAAGATCAATAACAAGGCTTTGAAAAACTTTATTTCAACATTTGGAGAACATTGAATTGTCTATTCCAGTCTGTACATATAGCACAGAGCAGCCCATGAGTAGTAAATTGTCCAATTATAATATTTTACTTTTTTTTCTTTGTGTGAAGTTAATAGCTATACAATATTTGATTAGAGAATCTATAGCCCAATGGATATTCACTGCAACTTCTATCACCCTTAACTATAGATCTTGGATTCTTTGGGCTAAGGAAGGATTAAAAAACAGCATATGATAGTTAAAGAAGTAATAACTATGGAATTGTTCACATTCATTTTAAGCAGTTTTAAGTCTCTACATACAACATGCTGAGTAGGTTTTTTTTTTACTGAGTATAGAAATGTCACAGCAAAACAGCTCATCTCAACAAATTGCACATCATTTTAGAAAATGGAACATATAAATGGAAACTTCATTTCTAATGAAGAATTATATTCTTTATTCACTGGAAATAGTGAATATGGATTATGGATAAACTGTGGATGCAGAAATAACCTGCAGGATCTTTTATTAAAATAAAAATATCAAATTACGTCTTTCTTTTAAACAAATTGCAAGATTCTATTATTAAATGAGTTCCTTTCTGTGAAACTATCTCAAAACTCATTCAAAATTTAAGTTGCTTTCCATTGAAATACATACACTTTTCTTTCTCCAAAAAAGAATAATTGAACACTGATTTAGTAGACATGTTGAAGAAATGTAAATACATAGATAATATGAAAAGTACACAAAACAATTTTTTTCATAATAGCAAAATAACGCTATTACATGTTGTCAAAAATCCAAAATGTTTATTAAACTGTGCTCAGTAAATATGATTCTCCTTGTAGTTTATAATATTTTATTTAAATGTTACAATGTAATTTATTTTTTATATAAGCACATACACCAGAGGTGCCAAACTCAATTTCATTGATGGCTGCATCAGGGCTGTGGTTGACCTCAGGAGACCTTGTGGCCGTGGCTGGGTGAGTGTGACCAACTGGGTGGGCATTGCCAGTTTGACACCACTCCCCAAACTGCTGGCATGTTCCCTCTTTGCACTGGGAAGACCAGACCGAAGCAATGCAGGCCCGATGTTTCCTCTTCACATTGCGTAGACTGGGCCAAAACAATGTGAGCCAGCTCCTTACATTTTCCAGGACAGCCCAAAAAAACGGATCCAACCACATCGCGGGCTGAATTCAGCCCATGGGCCTTGTGTTTGACACCCATGACATACACAAACATGTACATACATACTAAATATTAAAATATAAACTGCTCAGGGTCTTCTTCCCCTCAATGCTTTCTGTATTTCATGTTCTACTTTAAATAGAATCTTTTCATAAACATCCAAATAATCTTTCATAGACTTCGCAATTTCATCCGTAACTCTTCTTAGATACTTACAAATGTGCTTTGCAAAGCGTATTGTTTTCCCAGGGTTTTTAATCATTTTCAGTATATTATAGGCGGATTTGTTGTTTTAGCTTATTCTGTTTTATTGTGTCTGATTGTTTCACTTTTCATATTGTTGTATATATTTCTTGTAATAATTAATAATAAGTAGCCTTGTTAGAATTCACTCTCTCAAAAGACAGGTTATAACTCTGAAAATAAATAAGCAACCATATACATCTTTTGAAATTCT
Organism: Ahaetulla prasina; assembly: GCF_028640845.1. NCBI lineage: Eukaryota > Metazoa > Chordata > Lepidosauria > Squamata > Colubridae > Ahaetulla > Ahaetulla prasina. The sequence goes on from NC_080542.1 coordinate 128,266,216, forward strand.
TGATGATGTATCACAATGGATAAATATTTGAGATTTTAGTTGTCCCCACCAGTTTCATTCTCTGGATATTGGCTGTTTATGCAGATAGTGATATAAATCAAGTGCACCAACCTGGCGTTTTTATGAATCTGGGTTTATGAGATTTGTAATCCCAATATAACTGAAAAATGCCATTTTAGAGATATCTATTTTAAAGTGTGCATCTTCCCCCAGATTAATGTTATTTTCTTCTCTTTGTTTCTGAAAAGTGGATTGTGTATGCATGTGATTCTAACAAGTATCTAATCATGAATTAAAGTGTCATTTGAAATTCTTATTTAATTTTTTCAGACTTGACTTTGCAGTGAACATTTTCCCATTCCCATTTTAAAAGTTTATTTTAGCAACTAATAATTATCATCTTTGGCATAGATAAACACATGAAAGCAAAATACCAACAGAAAGCACAAGGCAGTGTAAAAAATAAGTGAGGTGTTTTTCTGTGGGGGTGATTTTACAAAGAAATAGAAAGAAACAGGGTATTAACCATAAGAGTTAACATTTAAAAGAAAAAGACTCCCTGAAGGGAGAAGGTCCTTTTCTCATGACTTCTCTGTTTATTGATTCAGAGAAAGGAGATTGAATCCACACTGAGTTTGTTTATTAATTAGAACAGTGTTCAGAAATTTACAGTTTAAGCATTTAAAACTAAAGAAACAATCTATTGTTCAGGTTTCTTGTTTAGTCTACCTTGAATGCCTTAGAAGTTCCCTAACGAAGTTGGAAAACCAGATGGAAACATGCAAAATTGCTGTTTTTTCCAATCTTATTTATTCAAGTTTATGCTGTTTTGTTTGTTTGTTTATTTATTCATGTAACTTATATGCTGCACACTTCATCTAGAAGTGACTTCAGGCGCTTACAGTCATTAAAAACCAATAAAAAGCATTACAATTAATAATACGATTAATTTAAAAAGGACAAAAACGTGAAGAAGAGATCAAGACACATACAAGGGGAGAGGTGGGGTCTTCTCTAATCTGTTAACTACTTTCAGAATAAGATCCCCCCATTAGGGGCCACAGAACATTTGGGAGGGCTAAGCTTCAGGACCTTTCAGAAGGCCAAAAAGGAGGGTGTGTTTCTCACCTCAGAGGGGCACGATGTTTCAAACAGCACATATACCATTGTGATGTGTACACAGATAATCTAACTTCTACTTTGTTTTAATTAGCTCTAAGATATATTTTCAGCATACACTTCAAAAATTATGATTTTGAATAATCAATTGCCTATTCTAATTGTCTGATTGTCTAATCACTGCAAACCTATTTAACACAATAACAGACTTGGAAGGGACTTTGGAGATCTTCTAGCCTTTCCCCCTGCTCAATCAGGATACCATATATCATTACGGACAAATGGCTGTGTACAATCTCTTCTTAAAAACCTCCAGTGATGAAGTATCCATAACCTCCGGAGGCAAACCATTCCATTGGTTCATTGTTCTGTCAAAAAAAAAATATCCTTAGTTCTGGGTTGGATCTCTCCAACCTAGCGTGAACTTTGTCTTTCAAATGTAGGTCATTGTTTTGAAGATAGCAAAGGCTACATTTTGGACATAGAGAACTGCTGGTTTGAAAGAGAGGTCAAAGAGGTAATCTACATTAAGATTGAACAGCCCTCCCTCATCAAACATCTATCTCCTATTTACAACACAGTCCTTTCAGCAGTTTCAAGAAGGTTCTCTCCCCATTTGCACTATTAAGATGATCCTGAGGGCACAGCTAAACCTCCAAATGGCCCCAACAACTTTCAGAAAGAGTGCTAACAACCAGAGGACTATAAGAAATATAAATCCTTCCATTCTCCACCATTCCTTCAGAGCTTCATGGATGAGAAGCAAAGTGTCTTGAAGCAAAAACAAGAAGTCCAGTTACCTTTTGAAAATGCATCCAAGCATGACCTAGATGACTGAGAATCTCCTTAGACACTCAGTACTTTTCATTTCTCTTACAATACTTTTAAGTGCTTGTTTTTTTATAATAATTCTACTATTATTTTAACTCACTTAAACTTTAGTTATGTCATTAGCTAGGGAGTACTATTCTGTATAACATGCAGTGTGTGATTCCTGATTTGATGGAGATTATTTTTGTGACTAAAAGTGCAATACATATGTGCATTCACTCTACTTGGCAGGGAATGTTGTTGAATGAAAGGGGAATCAAGAAAGGGTGCATAAAATTGCAAGATTCTGATGTTTTAAGATTGAGACAAACTGAAACAGAATCAGAGGACAACAAAAACAATAAGGAGATTGGAAACTAAATTATAAATAGGCAGATTAAAGGAATGTATATGTATAGCCTTAAGAAAAGCATGTTCTGAAAGCATGTATCTCAGAATAATACCATGATCTTTCATGATATTTCCAACATGAAAGACAAAGAATAATGGTTTTAAGGTACAATTGCAAATTCATACTGAACATTTTCTAAACATTTTCTAGACAATAAGGATAGTTCCACTGTGGAATACTTAAGGAGTTGGTAGACTCCTAATTGCTAGATGTGTTAGGCAAAGGCTGGACAACAATCTGTTGGGAATGTTTTTAATTCCAGCATTGAGAAGCAGGTGGGATTCAGACTGCTAAATAGCTGTTTACAATAGGATTAGGAGGTAACTCCTGTAATTCAGTGATAAATACTTTTGATCAAATACAGTACGTTAAGGATGCAGTTGAATAGGGCAGATTTAATTAATTACACAATAGCAATGGCTACCAATCCTGTTCAAAGCAAAATTCATGAGTGCTGAACCACCTACATGAGTCAAGAAGCAAAACATGAAGAACAAAATACAGAGTTGAAAGGGACCTTTGAGATCTGCTAGTCCAATCCCCTGCTCAAGCAGGAATCTATATACCATTTCAGACAGATGGTTGTCCAATCTGTTCTTAAAAAACCTCCAGTGTTGGAGGATCCACAACTTCCGGAGGCAAGTCGTCTCATTGATTAATTGTTTTAATTGTTAGGAAATTTCTCCTTAGTTCTAGGTTGATTCTCTCCTTGATTAGTTTCCATCCATTGGTTCTTATTCTGCCTTCAGATGCTTTGGAGAATAGATTGACTCACTCTTCTTTGTGGAACACTTGGAAGAGTAGCAATGAATTGAAATTTTACATTATCAGTAATATTCTTTAATTAGATATTGTGTTTTTTAACTGAAAGGAAAACTGGTTGCTAAGCAAAAGAGATAATTTTATTATGTGAAATAAAAATGCATTAGTTTCATTTACGCTCCTGTATTAATTAAAAAGAATTCAGTTATTTACTAAGTACAGTACAAGAATTTGAAACTGGGTATCTATTCATTTATTTCAGTTCTATCTGTGGATTTAGGATTTTTTTTTGCCTGATTTGTTCCTATAGCTGATTGAAGCAACCCCCTGCCTCATTGCTCTTAGTGTCCATTTCAGAGGAAAGAGCAGATGTGTTTGAGGTGCACACCATCGATCTCTGAAACTAATAGGAAGAATAATTGGTTTCAGTTGGCTTTACACCAGACCCTTGGCTCTCCAGTACAGCATTGTGCTCTCTCATCTAAAACTTACCTCCAAAAGAAACATATTTCAATTTATGTATTAGTGTTTTATTAAAGGAGACAGGTGGATGAGTAACAACTGCCAACCTGCTCCCCACAGAAAATAAATAGTTCTGTTACAGGGCATAGCAGGAGGATAAATTGTTCCAAGACAGAATCAAGAGGACTAAGTCAAAATTAAATACTTGGGATGGGAGGGGGAAAGAAAGAATTAATCTTAGGAAAAATCAGAATATTAGTCATCACCTTGTTACCTTCATTGTATTGTATATTATAATATAGAGATATGATATGTTCCTTCTTGCTTCAAACGCTCTACCATCATCCCAGTGCCGAAGAAGCCTTTGAAAGGCTAATGCTGGCCCACTTGAAAACCATCACAAATCCGCTGTTAGACCCTTTGCAATTTGCATACCAAGCAAATAGATCAACAGTTGATGCTGTTAATATGGCTCTGCACTACATCCTACAACATCTTGAATCTCCAAAGACCTAAGCAAGGGTCCTCTTTGTAGACTTTAGCTCAGCATTCAATGCTATCATTCCAGACACTCTTCTAACTAAGCTAAACCAGCTACAGGTACCTGAACACACTTGTAAGTGGATCACAAGCTTCCCAACAAACAGGAATCAGCAGGTGAAGCTAAGCAGAATCACATCAGATACCTGTACAATTAGCACAGCCCCTCCCCCAAGGCTGTGTGCTCTCCCCACTTCTCTCTGTATATCAATGACTGCATCTCTAATAATCCATCTGTTAAACTACTGACGTTCGGAGATGACACAACAGTGATTGGTCTCATTCGAGACAATGAAGAATCCGCATATAGACGGGAGGTTGAACAACTAGCCTCGTGGTGCGACCGGAACAATCTGGAATTGAACACATTCAAAACTGTAGAAATGATGGTAGACTCCTAAAGTCTTCCACCTCTTACAATACTAGATAACGCAGTATCAACAGTAGAGACCTTCAAATTTCTAGGTTCTACCATATCACAAGATCTAAAATGGACAGCTAACATCAAAAACATCATCAAAAAAGCACAACAAAGAATGTTCTTTCTGTGCCAACTCAGAAAGCTCAAACTGCCCAAGGAGCTGCTGATACAGTTCTACAGAGGAATTATAGATTCTGTCATCTGCACTCTATAACTGTCTGGTTTGGTTCTGCAATCCAACACAACAGACATGGACTTCAGAGGATAATTAGAACTGCAGAAAAAACAATTGCTACCAACCTGCCTTTCATTGAGGACCTGTATACTGCATGAGTCAAAAAGAGGGCTATGAAAATATCTACAGACCCCTCACATCCTGGACATAAACTGTTTCAACTCCTACCCTAAAAATGACACTACAGAGCACTGCACACCAGAACAACTAGACACAAGAACAATTTTTTCCTGAACGCCATCACTCTGCAAACAAAAATTCCCTCAACACTGTCAAACTATTACTAAATCTGCACTACTATTAATCTCATCATTCCCATCACCCATCTCCTTCCACTCATGACTGTATGACTGTAACTTTGTTGCTTGTATCCTTACGATTGATATTGATATTGTTTCCTGATTTCTTATTTGTACCCTATGACTATCATTAAGTGTTATACCTTAGAATTCTTGATTAAGTATCTTTTTTTTTATGTATACTGCGAGCATATGCAACCAAAACAAATTCCTTGTGTAGCCAATAAAACTTGGCCAATAAAAAATTCTATTCTATTACACCATCAAGTAACTCAGCATGCTACAGAAATGGTCCTCAAGCAAGCATTCTCAAATAACATTTACCAGTTTTAGACAAATGGCTTTAATTGGAAACTGTATGTGCTGCAGCCAATTACACTCCTAGCACACTGTTTAAGGAAAGTTATAATATTAACTTAATTCTCAGATTCTGTTATAATTTTAAATGATCATAGAAATTATCCTAATTGATAGGAGTTAGGAACCCTTTACCCATTAAAAAATAATTCTCAAATCCTTTAATATTTTAAAATGGTCACATAAAATAATTTTGGGGATTTAGGAATCCTTGGCCATTATTTAAAAAAAAAAAATCCTCAACCATTGATCTGTCTAGAGATAGATATAACTTATCTAAAGCAGATTGATGATGTTGTGGGCCCGTGTCCCACTTAGATCAAGTTGCGGACACTTACAGTAAATCATTACCTATTCTTATAGTGACACATTGAGTACGACCAGTAATAAAACACCTATTTTACTATTGGTGACAGAAGAGGAACATGTTATTGTTCTCCCATCCAATACTCCTTACCAGCCTGGAAAAGATGTATCCTATGTCAAGTTTTTCAACTGAAAACAAAGTCAGGTGGGACAGGAGCCTGGATAGCTTATAAGGAAGGATATATTGATGCCCATAAGTATCAGGTTGCATACTTCTGATCTGAGTGCCATATTTCTGAATTATAGTTTATGACTTATATGCTATTTCACTATCCACATGGTGCTTAGAAAACAACCTGCACCTGAACATCAACAAGACGAAGGAGATGGTGCTGGACTTCTGGAAGAAGAGAGAGGAACCTGCCCCACTTTACATCAAGGAGACTATTTCATGTGGAGATAGTCCCCTCCTTCAAATTCCATCTTAGCGAAGATCTCACCTGGGGAAACAACACAACCCAGGTGGCCACTCCACTTCCTTAGGGTCTTGCGGAAGAACAAGGTGGAACAACAATTGATGACCTCCTTTTACTGGTCCACAATAGAAAGCATCCTCACTTATTGCATCACAATATGCTATGCTGGCTTGACAACCACGGAGAGGAAGACATTACAGAGGGTGAGGAGCATGGCGCAAAACATCATGGGCTTCCCCTGACATCACTAGATGAAATCGTTAGGACTTGCTGCCTTAGAAAAGTGAGGAAAATCCTCAGGGATGACTCACAGCCTGGTCAGCACTTCTTTACTCTCCCATGATCGGATAGGAGATATAGAAACATAGCCAGTCATATGAACAGGCTGAAGAACAGCTTTATCTGTGGGCTGTCAGACTCTTGAATGTAACATAACATCATAAGCACATAGTATGACAGACTTGCAGGGCGAGGGCAACATGTCCATATTGGTGCAATATATTATAATGCAATGTTACGTGTGTGTGTATATATATATATACACGGGAGAAAACCCGAACAACCAAAGACCTACATGCAAACACCCGTGAAAACCTCAGAAAACATATATATATATAGGGAGTGAGAGAGAGAGAGAGAGAAAGGATTGTGTGTTGTTAGTATGATTTATTGGGTATGGGAATTTCTTTCTTCCACTGTGAGTTATTGATATGTATTTATGTTGGGGTGCGTGTGCACGAAGGGAGGTTCGGCCAAACTCATTGTACACATGTTGTGCATTGACAATAAAGGTTGAATTGAGATTGAATTAAATTCTTTCAGAGATTATATGCTAGTAACATTTTTTCAAGCTATTTTTACAAACAACTCAATATTCACTGAAATCCCAAGAGTATATGCAGGTAGTTCTTGATGTATGACCAGAATTGAGCCCAAAATTTCTGTTGCTAAGTGAAACATTTGTGAAGTGATTTTTGCCCCATGTTATGATATTTCTTGCCACAGTTGTTAAGTGATTTACTGTAATTGTTAAGTTAATAACACAGTTGTACTTATTTATTTTAATAGAATACCTAACAGTACCATAACCATCATACATTTTCAAGTTATCCTGTTTTTCATGCAGACAAAGCTACAAAGAATTCATTTACCTCCCACTGAAAGTATTTGTTTTTCCTACTGGAAGTTACCTGGTCCAATAGTTCTAAGCAATCATGGATAAGCACTAGCATCCTAATTTTCATTTTTGCTTTGTTAAGGTTTTCCTTTCATACGATCTTGTTTTTGCTCAATACACTATAATTTCCATTATACTATGCAGTTGTGGATCAATAAATCCTGGTATAAAGAAATGGAAAGAAGCATATAAGATTTTATAGCAAGTTTAATTTAGAACAAACTGGTCTTGCCAAGAGTTGTCTCCAAGAGATGTTTACTGAAAAGCAGTATCTATTTCCTGTTCTTAGAGCCTCTTCTCCAGAGATTCCTGTACTTGGATACAAACTTTTTAAAATAACATTTTTATTCCTCTATTGGTGCTGCTGTTTTAGAAACTAGCACTGACATTATGGTTGTCCCAAAAATTGTTGTGAAAGCAGTCAGCTGAATAGACTATACCTTTCTCTCACCTAAGCCCCTTTGACAGTGCTGACAGTAGTATGCTACTTCTCAGTGGCTCCTGGTTGGCGGCTATTATTTTCATTTCCCAAAGTGGTGCCTGCATAACCCGTGGAACATCACTTTCCAAATGAATGACACACTATAATGACTTAATGCAATAATGCTATTCCTGGAATACTGGAATACTCTCTACTCATTTCTATCACCTTTAAAAGCACAGGATACCTCTGACAAACATAAATCCCAAAAGTGCTACCACTAGACATTCCAATGTTCCAAATAAACGGTGTTATATTTATTAATTAAGTGATCACTAGCGGCATTCAGGCAAATGCATGGATTTCCCTAGAGATAGATAGTTCTTGAGTTACAACCACAACTGATACCAGAATTTTGGTGACCAAGCAAGGAGGTTGTTAAGTAAATCACACTCAATTTTACCCCTTTTTTCTCATAGTTGTTAAATAAATCACCACAGTTAAGTGAATCATATGGGTAAGCAAGTTTGGCTTCCCCCATTGTCTTTGCTGGCTGGAAGCCAGCAGGGAAGGTTGCAAATAGCAATCACACATCTCCAGGATGCTGCAACCGTCATAAATGCATTCTATATTCACCAAGCACTCAAATTTTGATCATGGGGATGCTGTAACTGTCATAAGTGTGAGGAACAGTTGTAGGTCACTTTTTCAAGTGCTGCTGTAACTTCAAATGGAAACAAAATAGTTGTAAATCGATGACTACTTGTATGAGAAAAAAAGTCAGTTGCTGTAATAGAAAAAGCACATGTAGAACAGAACAGAAACGATGTTCCTATCAGTTTTCTGCTTATTCCCCCGGTGATAAATACTTGGGTTATTTGTGAGCCTCATCTTAAAGACAGCTGTTGGGGAAAACTTAAAAATTAAAAACTTAATTTTTAATCTATATATTTTTAAATATAGAATTAATGACTAAGTTTTCACAAAGTGACTCACCTCCTAACCATAGTGATTCACTGACAGACAGTCAGCCCTGTCCTGGGTTATGACTTGAGCCACTGCCACTACTGTTGAGAAAGAGCCCTGACAGCTTCCAATGCAGGGCTGGCAATTTGACAAACAGTTCGAGAAACTGCATCACAGAAGAATCGAATCGAATCGAATCGAATTTATTGGCCAAGTGTGATTGGACACACAAGGAATTTGTTTTGGTACATTTGTCAATGTACATAAAATAAAAAGAAAAAAGAAAAAAATACATCAAAGGTACAATATTTACAACACAAATGATGGTCAGAGGTTGCAATTTAAACCTTAATGATAGCAACAAAAAGTTACAGTCATACAGTCATAAGTGGAAAGAGATTGGTGATGAAAACGATGAGAAGATTAATAGTAGTGCAGATTTAGTAAATAGTTTGACAGTGTTGAGGGAATTATTTGTTTAGCAGAGTGATGGCCTTCGGGAAAAAACTGTTCTTGTGTCTAGTTGTTCTGGTGTGCAATGCTCTGTAGCGTCATTTTGATGGTAGGAGTTGAAACATTTTATGTCCAGGATGTGAGGGATCTGTAAATATTTTCACGGCTTCTTCATGGTATGTCTACCATGGAGGATTCATTATAACAGAGAGAGACATGTACACATACTATTGAGAAGCAACACATTAATTTGAAAAATTAGAACAAAATTTAGTCTATGTGTGAATTTTCAGACTTTGTGAAAATTGGGGAGAAAAGAAAAGATATTTTGCTCAATATTTTCTAATTCTCCAACTGTTGGAAGAAAAACAAACAACCAGATTATTCTTTTTTGAGAAACAGCAATTCGTCTGAGTGTTGGGTTTTTTCTTTATATTCATGCTAGATGAATAATCTATCTTACTAAACTGAAACTCAGTGTAGTATCCCAAGTAAGCTTGCTCATCATTTAAATAGTCTTAACCCATTTCAGATCTCAATCAAATGAAATATCACCATAATGTAATATAACCCTTCCTACAGATATTCATATATAAAAATTAAATTAAAAACCTCTCCTAGATGGCAGGAAAAAGATGGAGAAAATTGAAGCTCAAATTTGGTAGCCCCACAGCAGACGTGTGCATCCCTGCCCACATTAATTAGATCTTATAGAGATTATCATCTAAAGCAGTGATGGCTAACCTTTTTGCCATCACATGCCAAAAGCGTGGAGAGCGGGGGGGGGGTTGTGCGTGTGTGTGCCCACACCAATAACTCAATGCCTCCTCCAGGCCCCCCCCCACGCATGCATGCGTGACCCTCCCCACGCTCCCTTGCACATATGCACATGACCCATTTTGGGCCTCGCAGGCCTCCCTGAAACCTCCAGAGGCCGGAAACGGCCCATTTCCAGACTTCCGGTAGGCCTGTCTTCACCCTCCCCAGGCTCCAGAAGCTTTCCTGGAGCATGAGGAGGGCGAAAATGGCCTTTCCCCACCTCCCCCAAGGCCCTCTAGAGGCCAAAAACTCACTCCTTCCGCGAGAGCCCGGTGCTTACCTGGCATCCAAAACAGGCCGCGTGGAGATTCCTGGGAGGGGAGGGCTGGCATGGTCTGGGCCAGCTGAAAATCAGCTGGCTGGCGTGCACATGTGTGCTGGAGCTGAGCTAGGACAATGGCTCATGTGCCTACAGATATGGTTCCAAATGTGGCATAGGTGTGCCATAGGTTCGCCATCACGGATCTAAAGCATTCAGAGGGATTCAGACAGCCTATACCTGATAAATAGAACATGGCCCTTAGACAAGATTCCTAAAATATGCCCACACAAAGCTTCTCCAAGTTTAAAGAGGGTGAGGAAGCCTGTAAGCTAGGCTGCCTTTAAAAGAACAATATATAATTAATTTACAGTGTTTGAACACAGAACAAGCTTTCAGTAATTCACTTCAGTCAATAGTTTTGCCACTGCAACGGAATCTGGTGCAAGATGGAACCAAATGCTTGAAGGCTTTAGCAATATTTATTTCAAAAATCCTTAACTTGAACCTAATGAGAAGATGAAAAGTCAGTTCCCATCCTGTGCATATTTACATGGAAGTAAACCCAACTGAACTTTTAATATGTAAACATATATAGGATTACATACAGTAGCCTACCTTACAAAGTAGCAATTCGTTTTTTATTCTAGTCATCTAGTCACTTCAGAGGTGAATTAGCTGCTGATGTTCTGATCTGATTGCTTTGTTAGCTGAGAAAAAACAAGTGATTCTTCTCATAGTCTTGACCAAAGGAACATGCTTCTTTTGATCCCAGTTGTGGCAAAAAGACAGATTAGAAATCTGTTTGATAAATAAAACAAAATGAACAGTTTCTTTCTAAGAAAGTGAAACAGTTGTTCCTCATTTCAGAAATATTGAATTGTTTCGTTTGAAAATGCTGAATGAAATAGTAGTAAATTACTGTTAGATTTCCCCAGCAGTAATTGAATACCCTGTTGTCACAGGATGACAAAGTAAAAAGAAAAAAAAAGGTTATCAATTAAAAGCTGTTCTATAGGTAGTCCTTGACTGATGACAATTGGGATCAGAATTTCAATTGCTAAGTAAGGTAGTTGTTAAATTAATGGTATCTGATCATATGACTTTTGCCATGGTTATTAAGTGAATCACATGATTAAGCAAATATAGCTTCCCCATTGACTTTCCTCTCAGAAGCAGAAATCAAGATTATATGACCCTGGGATGCTGCAATCTTTGTAAATATATGCCATTGGCTAAGTGCCTGAATTTTGATCATGTGACTGTGGGGGGAGGTGTCATATGATCAAAATTTCAACTCCTGGCAACTGGCATTTAAAACAGTTGAAAGTGAAAGAATTTAGGCCATTGTTATTTTGAACAGTCGCTAAACGAATGATTGTAAATCAAGGATTACCTGTATATTACTAACATTTCACCCACTGATTCAGATAAGTTTCTCAATTTTATTGTTGCATTCAGACCTTGGAGATAAAACATTTATATTTAAAAAAATACAAAGAAGTAATAATATACATGGACTCTTTAAAAAGCATGCAATATTACTTCAGAAGTGAGCATTTTCAAGCCAATTTCCTGAATTGGGCATCTAGTAATTTCTATCCTTGGAACTTTTCCTAGGCAATTCAATTTAATAGTCATAAACAAGGAATGAATAATAGTAATGAGAAGAGTTTTTAATTTAACTGAGCTCTCACAATATGCCATACCACAGTTAACCATGATCTACTGAATAAACCATACGATCAAAACTCATGATTTGTAAACCTTAGTGGCTAGGGTACCACAATACAGTACAGTACCACAATACAGTAACCCAAAGTCAAATAAGCCAAAGGATGCATGATGTACACATTTCGCCATTCTTTTCATTGTTCTTGCTACTTGAAAAAAATGATTATTTTACTGTATTGGTTAAAGATATACCACCCATGTTTATATAGGATGACAGTGGGAATGGGAATGAGATGGTACAGAGGAATCTATATAAGCAAGGGTTTGCACTTAATCACAGTCTTTAGAGCTACACTGCTATACAGTTCAAAACTGATGGCTCAAAAAAAAAAATATTGAAAGTTCTGTTCTGCTCTATTCTGTTCTGTTCTGTTCCATTCCATTCCATTCCATTTCTGTATGAAAGTGGATTGCTATCTTCTAAGAAGTACTTCCTAAAAGTACATTTGATGCTCTGAAAATCCAAAATACTTTTGCAATGTAAAACAGAAGAGACAAATTGACTAGAACAGATGAATGACATCTTCAGTGACATGTGGTTACAATAAAACTATAAACATGAAAAAGAATCCTGTTTGCTAAAATAATTAGAGAAATCTTGTTAAAGGGTTACAGAACGGAGTGAGCCAGCTGTATAGAGACTGTTACTAAGAGAAAAATCTCCAAATGAACACAAAATGAACAAGAACAAAATATTCAGAAAAAGCATAAAGTGTATAAGAGCAAACTTAAAACAGCACATATACTACCGAAGGCAATAAAATACGCCATATGGAAGAAAACAGCCATTCTCAACAAATTAATGTTTAATAATAAGGAAATAGCAATCATAGCAAACAAAAAAACAAAAACATTTGTTATGCATCAGGAAACCTATTTGGAAAATAATTTGTGTCAGAAGTATTGAGGTATTTATTATAATATACCGTTTTAATCCATGAGAAGGCTTACTCTGAGGTATGGGACATCAGATGCTCTTTTGCACTGTGGAAAAATAAAACCAAGAAGGCTGGAAGGGAAACATTATTTTCATTCCTAAACTATGATACATTAAAGACTCATTATTTTCTTCTGGCATGATTTTTTTATAGGCAAACCCTTATTTCAGAGCTGAACAATCTGCATTCCCACGGCTCCAGGATTCCAACATAAATTCTACAGACACAGAAGCAACATGATAGTGTTCTTGCCATAAGTAAATGCTGAAACAGGGTACAGTGAGGGTAAAGAGGATGGCTGGAACAATCCTAGATTCAAAACCATTCTATTTCTCCTATAACCTTCCGGATGGTCTTTCTGATTTAAGTCAGCCTGAAACTCAAATTGTTTATTACCAAGTTCACACCCGGTACTACGCTGTACGGGATTTGTTTGGTTTAGACTGGTCATCATCAACTGTGGTTTAACATCATGAACCAGATCATTTCCTCTCTCATTCAATTAAAATAGAAGGGAAAGAAGAAGAAAACCCTGCAAGGGGGGGGGGGGCTGGATCTTTATACTTGCTCTGCTATTTCCCTAGTTGCAATCCTCCATGGACTCCCACAGATTACTTTTCACTGAACTAAATGGGGATAACTTAGTAGGTATGTATGGATCACATTGTATATATACAATTTAAAATGTTCTTCAAGATATTTTTGGCACTTGTATTTTTAGAATAGGGAAAAGTGGTAGGAATCTGGGAGCAGACCACACACAGCATGAAGTATTTGATACCAATTCTACTTTCTCGTTCCCAGTCTCATCCCTGCTGCAAAGTCAGCAGATCCTCAGTGGCCTTTATCTCCAGCTGGTGTTGTCAAATGACATGTTGCTTTGTAGCAAGACAAAGATCCATGATCTTATTATGGATGAGACAGTCAACTTGGCACGTGTTACTGAGACTCATCCATAGATGCATACCTGGATTCTGTTCATCATCTAAAATTTCAGGACCAGAGAATGTGTTGACAGTTGTCATCTGGGAAGCCTGAGCAGGTTCCTGAAAACCAGATGTGAGACGATACGGTTAAAGTTGGGCTCTAAAGAGTAGCTGATCTATGTATAAGTTAACCAATTCTATCATGTAGCTGGTAGTGAAGTCTCCAAAACTGGTAGTTCTGGGAGAGTTAAAGTTGCCCTGATATGGTGTAAAGCATAGTGGGGCTCAAAAGATCACAACCATCATGTCAAGTGTCAGCTCCACTAATGAGACCAGATCGGGAAAACAACTCTGTATCTCCATTGAAGTAATATTCTTTACTCTCAACATCAGGAATGGATCTGATCCAGATTATTGAAGGTCCAATATAATATATGGCATCAGATCTGTTTTAGATCTGTTTTTTTTAATCTCAGGGAAGCTGAAATATGAACTAAATGCAGAGGATATTACCACTATTCGTTAGTCATGATAAAGTCACTCTCTGGTTGCTTTTTGGCTTGTTGACGCTGTCTTTGTACTCCCTCCACCCCCAGCAGTTCGGTCCTATTTGATCAATCTACTGTAGCACCTAGTGAATTTGAATTGATTTCAGAAAGAGTTTGAGGTTTTTCTTGGGGTTTGGTAAACACTTGACAGCAATCCCTGCCTTGAATGAGTGCATAATCAAATTCCCCCTATGCAGCCTCTTTTGTTCTTTGATCCCATGCAGGATTCTGATTTTTCATGGCACTTCAGAAGATGAAACAACAAAAATACACCATTGGAGAAATACAAATAGCCAATTCAACCAAGCACAGGTAAGAGTCCATGTCAAGGATTATATTGTGGCAATAAGAACAGCTAAAGATAGCTTTTCATCCACTCTTATCACATACACAAATAGTTAACAGCCCTGTTTAAAGTGATCCATTCCCAAGCTGGGGAGAGATAGGTTGCAAGAATATTTACAGGGCTACTATGAATAATACTTTAGGAATCTTTATTTTATTTAAAGTTTTTAATAGCTTTGATATTTTTTTATTAATTGTACACTGCTCAAAATCACATTGATTGAAATGAGCAGCCACGTAATTTGTTAAATTAAAAAATAAAATAAATCCGATGAATCAATTTATTTAGATCACCTTTGAATTAGAACAGGCACTGTTGGATCAGCTGGATCATGTGCTGTTACCTGATAAATGTTTGATCCTCTAACTCCTGAGAAAATGGACAGGCTCCTTATATAAGTTAGTTACTTGCTCATTAGATTCATGTATCTATAGGTGAACTGTAGAAAATCCATCTGGTGGATTTTCACTTCACTCAAAGTAAATTCATCTGTGAACGGAGATGGGTCTGCCTTTCTCGAAGGAAGTGGTAGTTCACCCTCTGTTTGTGAAATCTTTGCTCAACCCAACAATTCTGGGCAATGTTTATCTAGTTTTCAACCTTCTACTTTAGGATACATTTATTGACAGCTCCAGCAGAGCTCAGAAGAAGCAAATCATCTGGGCCCCTTTAGTACTGTTTCATGCCAGGTTGCAGTATACGAAGAATCTTGTTTATACTTATTTATATTTCTGTCCTTTGCAGAATCAGGATATGGCTCATGAAATTGTCCTGGTTCTTCTTGCTTTCAGTGTCATTGATTAAGATATCCTGGACTGTCTGCAGGACTTGAGAGGGGTTATCTTTACGCTCAGCTTTTGCCAGTGTTAGCAAACGAGAAGCCCATATCAAAAACCACAGTTTGAAGAGTGTCTCACAAGACACTGTCAACCACGTACTGATGCCAAAGTCTGTCCCTGTGCTTGGACACTGTTTTGAATCTAAATGGAGAAGAGCAGGCTTAAATTCAGTCCTGGCTAGAACAAGTCACTATGCATTCATGGTTCTCCATCTCTGGTTTTTATGGGATGGCACTTACCCATGCAGTATTTTTGGCAGTCGGGTGCAGTCTTTCTTGATTACAGCTTCTTTCTAAAGAAGCAACTGTAAATAAGGCGGCTTTGCACAGATTTATTTAATGCACCAATTGTTCTCATTTCAGGACTATCTCTTTAAATCACTCATATCTTAGCCATCTTGAGTGATGATAATTGCAATGTAATTGCAATAAAATCTGTATGGAAATGCAAAACCTAAAGAACACTCAGAATGCAGTGACACAAGTTGTAATGGCCACACTTTAGTACACCCATGTAACCTATCTGCTATATGAGATATATTGGTTACCAGAAATTTAAGGTGCTGATTATCATCTATGAAACAATTTGTGGCAAAAGAGCTAAAGGATTGCCTCTTTCCATTATCTCTGCCTACCCCCAGAAGATCAAACAGAGTTAAGCTAGATCATTCCCCCTGCTTGAAAGGGTACAATCCCAATGTCTAAGGACAATCTATCAAGCACCCTTCTGCATCTCTAACATGGTGATGTGTCATGAAGTCAGTTTACCTAAAACAGGCATATATTATTGGATACATTTTTTTCCTACTGGATTAAGTTACTATTCTTTCCAGTCTGGCTCCTCTAATCCTGGTGGAAAGCTAATTCTTTTTGAAGTCAGTTATTTTACAAGAAATTACAAATCGTCAGCTTTTTGAGGGCTGCACTCTCCCCGATGGGCTATGAATACTCATTAGTTGCTCTCAACTAACAGGCCTGGAGGAACGTTGTCCATGGGGTTGTGATGGGTCGGACACAACTTTGCAACTAATACAACATGCCTTGCCTAGAAACGAGTGCCACATGAGATCAACACATAAGAGTCCTACTGGATTGGATCCTGGCCCATCTATTCCACTAGTCTATATTTGCAGTGGCCAACTAATGGCACAAGGAAGTCCATTAGTCTCCTTGGAAATGCTCTTCAGAGGCAGTCACCTTGTTGTCAAGACTAATAGCTATTGATTCTCATGACTTCCACAAATTGATTCAAACCTTGTTTGAAGAAGCTCTTCGCTCTTCTCACCCATTTCAGTCAGCAAGGTATCTCAACCAAAATGTAAAAGGGTGTTAGGTCTGGCTAGACTCAACACTTCCCAACACCTGTTACTGATGGGAGATACCAATTCCCTCTGTGTATGTGTGTGTGTGTGTGTGTGTGTGTGTTGTGTATGTGTGCACATCATGTGACCTGACTTTTTGGACATTTTTTTGTGGAAATAGTTAAATGAATCAATTTTCTCTATGAGCTATTTGTTTTGTGCCAGAAACTGGAAGTATAGGTGAAACTCGAAAAATTAGAATATCGTGCAAAAGTTCATTTATTTCAGTAATGCAACTTTAAAGGTGAAACTAATATATGAGATAGACTCATTACATGCAAAGTGAGATGGTTCACACCTTGCTTTGTCATAATTTTGATGATTAGGGCTTACAGCTCATGAAAACCCCAAATTCATAATCTCAGAAAATTAGAATATTGGGAAAAGGTTCAATATTCTAGGCTCAAAGTGTCCCACCCTAACCAGCTAATTAAGCCATAACACCTGCAAAGGGTTCCTGAGCCTTTAAATGGTCTCCTAGTCTGGTTCAGTAGGAATCACAATCATGGGAAAGACTGCTGACCTGACAGTTGTGCAGAAAACCATCATTGACACCTCCATAAGGAGGGAAAGCCTCAACAGGTAATTGCAAAAGAAGTTGCAATTACTTCTGGGTCCTTGAGTGGCTCAGGCTGCTAATGCTGTTATTAACAGCAGCAGTCTGTTATTAACAGCAGCTGCCTGCAATTATTGCAGTTCTGTTCCCACCAGGCCCAAGGTTGACTCAGGACCCAGATTGTTGGGGGCAATAAGTTGATTTTGTATATAAATATACAAATAGAATGAAGACTATTGCTAACATAGTGTAAGCCACCCTGAGTCTTCGGAGAAGGGTGGGATATAAATGTAAATTAAAAAAAAGTTGGATGTTCCCAAAGTGCTGTATCAAAGCACATTAATGGAAAGTTATGTGGAAGGGAAAAGTGTGGAAGAAAAAGGTGCACAAGCAGCAGGAATGACCGCAGCCTGGAGAGGATTGTCAGGAAAAGGCCAGTCAAAAATGTTGGGGACTTTCACAAGGAGTGGACTGAGGCTGGAGTCAGTGCATCAAGAGCCACCACACACAGACGGATCCTGAACATGGGCTTCAAGCCGCTCCTGAACAACAAACAACGTCAGAAGTGTCTTACGTGGGCTAAAGAAAAAAAGAACTGGTCTGTTGCTCAGTGGTCCAAAGTCCTCTTTTCTGATGAGAGCAACTTTTGGAAACCAAGGACCCAGAGTCTGGAGGAAGATTGGAGAGGCACACACTGCAAGATGCTTGAAGTCCAATGTGAAGTTTCCACAGTCTGTGTTGATTTGGGGAGCCATGTCATCTGCTGGTGTTGGTCCACTGTGCTTCATTAAGTCCAGGGTCAACACAGCTGTCTACGAGGAGATTTTGGAACACTTCATGCTTCCTTCCGCAGACGAGCTTTATGGGGATGCTGACTTCATTTTCCAGCAGGACTTGGTACCTGCCCACACTGCCAAAAGTACCAAAACCTGGTTCAATGCCCATGGGATTACTGTGCTTGATTGGCCAGCAAACTCGCCTGACCTGAACCCCATAGAGAATCTATGGGGCATTGCCAAGAGAAAGATGAGAGACATGAGACTGAACAATGCAGAAGAGCTGAAGGCCGCTATTGAAGCATCCTGGTCTTCACCTCAGCAATGCCACAGGCTGATAGCATCCATGCACACCGCATTGAGGCAATAATTGATGCAAAAGGGGCCCAAACCAAGCACTGAGTACATATGCATGCTTATACTTTTCAGAGGTCCAATATTGTTCTATGTACAATCCTTGTTTTATTGATTTCATGTAATATTCTAATTTTCTGAGATTGTGAATTTGATGTTTTCATGAGCTGTAAGCCATAATCATCAAAATTATGACAAATCAAGGCTTGAACTATCTCGCTTTGCATGTAATGAGTCTATCTCATATATTAGTTTCACCTTTTAAGTTGCATTACTGAAATAAATGAACTTTTGCACGATATTCTGATTTTTCGAGTTTCACCTGTACACACTGAAAACTGGCAAAAAAGTCAGAAATCATGGTCATGTGACCGCAAGACACCACAAATGGCCATAAAAGATCCAGTTACTAAATGTTCAAAATGCAATCATATGACTGCAGGGGTATATGCAGCTGTTATAACATTGAAAATGGGCATTTTATAATTTTAAAGATTTTAATAACGATTAAAATACTTGTACACTTTGTACCCTAGTACTGAGCCATGGTGGGCAGTGGTTAGAATGCAGTACTACAGGCTACTTCTGCTGACTGCCGGCTGACTGCAGTTTGGCAGTTTGATTCTGACCGGCTCGAGGCCAACTCAGCCTTCCATCCTGGGTAAAATGAAGACCAAGATTGTTGGGGACAATTGTTGCTGACTTTGTAAATGGCTTAGAGAGGGCTGTAAAGCACTGTGAAGTGGTCTATGGTGTCTATGGAGATTCTCAGTCATCCAGGTCATGGCTGTCCCAAACCATGCTTTTTCGAGAGGCAACTGGATTTTCTGGTTTTTCTTTGAAAACATTTCACTTCTCATCCAAGAAGCTTCTTGGACTCATCAAAGTGAAACTCATCAAAGAAAAAACCAGAAAGTCCAGTTGCCTGTTGAAAAAAAGCATCTTTGGGATAAGGGCCTCTTGTGGCTCAGACTGTTAAGACAGTCTGTTATTAACACAACTGCTTGCAATTACTGCAGGTTCTAGTCCCACCAGGCCCAAGGTTGACTCAGCCTTCCATCCTTTATAAGGTAGGTAAAATGAGGACCCAGATTGTTGGGGGCAATAAGCTGACTTTGTATATAAATATACAAATAGGATGAAGACTATTGCTAACATAGTGTAAGCCGCCCTGAGTCTTCGGAGAAGGGCGGGATATAAATGCAAATTTAAAAAAAGTCTAAATGCTAATGCTACATTTTGTTTTTAACTTTGCTTTATGCCATCCAAAATCACTTGACTATAAGATGTATTGCCATATATATATGACAAGTAAAATGTAATTAATTTTTTAAAAAATCTGTAAGTAGAGATAATGTCCCTGCAGTGGAGGAGCTGCTCATAATATGTTGATTTAGCAAGAGATGCTCTCTCTATTTCTAGCTAAAATTTGGTTGCTCTAACTCCTATCTTAAGTTCTGTTATCAGATCAATCTGACCATATTTCAGAGAATGTTGCTAAATATTACTCTAAAAATACACTGTAAAATAAAATCTATCAACTTTTATAAATCTATATTTCTACTCCAGTTTTTCTGACCCCACCTTCAAATATACTTATCTACCTCATTATCTATACTACTTCGCTGCAACTTAATATGTGTTTTATGTGTGTATATGTGGATGGATGGATGGATGGATGGATGGATGGATGGATGGATGGATGGATGGATAGATAGATAGATAGATAGATAGATAGATAGATAGGTAGGTAGGTAGGTAGGTAGGTAGGTAGGTAGATAGATGGATAGATCAGGATAATTTTATATCAAAAAAGGAGACTCACAACAGTAAAACCTATTTACTTCCTCTTTTACCACTTTTGGGTAGAATAAAACTGCTATAACTAAAGTCTAGGATAGTACTTAAAATTATGTTATATATTAAACGATTTAGTTTCAGAATGACATTTGTGAATGTTGTTCATTTACCACACAATGTAACCCAAACAAATAGAATTCATGGGGTAAGGAAATGTTTCTCTATTTAAGTCTTTAAAAAATGAAGGGGAGGAAACAAACAATAGATAGGAAATATTTCAAACATTTTTTTTCTTCATTCATTTTTCATTATTTTCATTAAAATATTAATTTTACATACATGCACAGACATATATATTTATTAAAATACAACTAAGATTCCATACTCTTCTGATGCCTATAAAGTTAAATTTCAATTTTGCGCTGAATTCAATAGGCTGAACAAAGAAAACTAAGGCCGCTGTTGTTGCCAAAGGAAAGTTATATTTAACATACAAAATAATATTGTAATAGTTCTTTTCTCACTTAGTTCTATTAACTAATTATCTGGGTAAGTGCCTGATCAGGATAAGACCAAATGTTTATTATATTAATTCCCTGCTATTGAAGAGCCTCATACATAAATTTGATAGCCTCATACATAAATTTCTTAATTAGCTTCAAAATTCCACATCATCTACTATTCCTGAGCCATTTACTAAGTAGAAGAGATAATCTAAAGTTGACCAAGCCCTATTTATTGGTAAGTATGTTCCATGAAAGTATATGTTTCTTTTTTGTTTGCATTGCTCCTTTAAATTACCATGTACACATTCTCTCAGCACAACTCACCTGACAGGATAGCTGTTATGGGGATAATAGGAAGTATTAGGTATGTTTATTATCTTGAGTTACTTATAAAAATAATAAAGGTGGGATATAAATAAATAAGTGTAAAACACTAATGCACTAATTCATGATTTATCTATCTTTAGGGATCTATTTAAACTATATATTAAAACATTAAACAATTCCAATAATATAAGTGCAGGTATGCCCAAGGCATTAATTTTACATTTGGGCCAATGTAATTTACATTTTATTTCACATGTATTGCTTTTCACAAAGAATATTCCTACACATATATTTGTGTTCATTGCAGTTGTGTATATTAAAGCCCAGAGCCTGCTTAAGTTGTAAAGCACATTTTGGAAAATGCATTTGAGTGTAATCCAGCTAATGCACAAGATGAGCATCAGATTTCATTTACATCAGCTCTATTAACTTGTAAAAACATGGGATAGACAGATTGACCTCTAGCTTTTTCTAGGATAACATGTAAAGAGACAAGGTGGGAATAGTAGGCATGGCTGTAAAGATCTAGAATGGCTTTTCCAACTTCAAAATTTCCTTGAAAAGAGGCAGAGCACTTTCAAGTTGCAATTATATCATCCCCAAGTTTACCAAAAGCAATTTGAAAATCATCCATAATCATCTTCACTTCTCCCGATTTTGAAATATAGAGAACAGGAAATACAGACTATCATGAAATCATTGCCATGTCTAAGCTGCCATTGGTCCTAGAATTAAAAAAAAAAGAAATACCTTAACTCCCTTCAACATGAAAAAAGGAAATAAATTACTTGCACTTTCATATCCTCACTTAATGTTATGTGCATTTCTCTGATCAGATGCAAAAAAGAAAGTTTCTTGAATCATAAGAAACTATGAGGCTCTTAATTCACTTTAGCTCAGGAGGTGGAAGTCATAGAGAAGCAAAAGTTATTCCAAACAGGGAAGTCACGAGTTTCAGACTAGTTTTTCTGTACTCTATTGCAGCTGAGCCAAAAATAAATCAATTCAGTTGCCAAATAGAAGAGATGACAGTGTAAGATCATACAGACAGAACTGATTCAGGAGCAGTATAGTGATTCAGAGCATATGGGGGGATCGTGTAGCACCTTTTGACAACTACTTAAACCAGTAGAGCCTTTGCTTGAGATTACATGGTTACCCTTCGCAGCTATTGCTCTCCAGAAAAGATGCATATGATTTAAGAAGATGCTGACAGGTGCCTCATGGGTTGCCTATGCATGTTTAAAGTACTGCACAGCCCACAAAAAAACTCTTTGGCAATGCTTACAGCAGCTATCCTATAATATAATGAGGAATATTTTGCAGTCTTGTCTAATCCAAAAATTGTGGGTTTTAATTGTGTTGCCATAATTTGTAGTATTTATGTCATCTCTACATGCTATATTTATATTATTACCAGATTATTTTTAAGATGCAGTTTCAAGTATTATACATATATTAGCCTTACCATTTTAACAAATCTACCTAGGACTGTTCTGTAATCTCACACAATATCATTTTATATGTATTCTTACAATGGCAAAAATATTTTACCTGTAGTATACCACAGATGGGATTAATTTAGTTTGCATTATAAACAAGTACTCCCAAATGGTACTTGTAATTTTTCAAAAGTCTTAGTCAAAAGGCTAACGTAGTCTTTTATTCAAGTGAACAAATCGCTTCATGTATAGTATTTTTTTCTTTTGTTCAATCATGTCTGATTCTCAGAGGCAAAGTTGGAAAAAGCTTTTCAGAAGTGGTTTTCCATTGTCTTCTTCCTAGGTCCATGATGGGGAACCTATGGCATGCAGAGCCCTCTCTGCTGGCATGCACGCCATCGCCCCAGGTCAGATCTCCGTGGCATTTCTTTGGTGAGCTTCTGTTTCCCTGCAAACGACGAAACAGAAGCTCACAAAAGAAAAAGATCTTATCTCTTGCCACGCTACCCGTGTTGGGATGCCCCACCTCCTGCCGGCCAGCTGGTCTTTTGGGTCCCTGCTGCGCATGCACACATGTTCATGCATGAACATGTGAGGTCCGTGCATGTACACATCTGCACATGTCCATGCATGTGCATGTACATGCATGCATGTGCACTTTTCAGTTTGGGCGTGCGCAGTTTGGGCACTTGGTGTCTAAAAGGTTCACTATCAGTGTCCTAGGCTAAGAAAAAGTGACAGGCCCAAAATCATTCAGTTGACTTTGTGCCCAAGGCAGGACCAGAACTCACAATCCCTGGTTTGTAGCCTGATATTTCAACCACTATACCAAATTGACTTTCAACCAGGATATAGTATATTTTAAAAGCAGCAAATATTATTCAAGGGCTTTGAATGATAAAGCTATTCTATTATTTTTCAACTGTGAAGTGTAACCTTTAGATAATGTCCACTGTAGAAGTTTTCCAATAGTTTGCTATTACTATTTTGTCAGGAGCCATGACTGTTGACTGGGAATTCTGGGAAATCACACACTTAACACATCTGATGGCATGAAAAGTTGAGAAAGCTAGTTCTATAACTTGCATTGAAATTCTCTATTCATTCACTTGGGAATAAGTTTAGTAAACTTGTGTTCAGAGTATAAGCATATGGCTGCATTTGACATGGTAGAACTTTTAGTAGAAATTTTTCAAATTTGAAGTCAAATTTAACCATAATCCTATACTTTTTTAAAAAAAATTACAGACTTAATATTTCATTGTATTTAAAATGTCTAAGGCTAGCTACAGCATCTGTATAAGAGGAGAAAGTGATAATAGCGTGCTCTACATGTCTTATACATCTCTCAACAATTACACCAGTCAGCAGTTTATCCATTTAGGTAAACAACATATAACATCTGTTCCAAAATAATATTTTTTTAAATTATCTAAAGAAAATTAAACACATATATATTATAAATGAGGTTTTTAGGAACTAGGTTCTTCTGAAGTAAATAAAATATTTTACATATCAGTGTGTGTGTGTGTGTGTGTGTGTGTGTGTGTGTGTGTGTGTGTATGTCTAACATACCTGTAGTTTTCCTTTAGTGATTCTTCACACTTATGATGGTGATGAAAAAGTAACTTTGTAATCAGTCCTCGCATGTACTGTACAATCTCTGTAGGTCTATAAAGCCAAGGAAAGCTGAAGATAGTAAGCACAATCGTAAGAGTCACTTAGTAATTGCTTTACTTAATGACCAAGTTGCTAGTTACATATGAGATTGCCAAACCCAATTTAGTTTGTCAATATATAATAAATATTACATAAAGAGATAAAGAATATAAATACTATGTGAAGCAGATATATAATGAAATTGCAGTCAGATTGCATTTTAAGAGCAATTTGGTAAATTTGTACTGTATTTCCAGTATGCAAAACAAAGTTCAACTATCTTTTTATAATCTGAGATTCAGATTAACTCCTCAAGAGATAAACAATTATGCTGATCAGAAAGTTTACATAAAAATGCTTATGTCAATCAAATTTTTAAAATTTTACATTGGGAAAAACCATATAAATATTTTATTATAACTTTTTTCCTTATGGAGCATTTATGAGAATAGTTATGTGAAAATGGTAGCAGTTATTTATATACTCTGTAGCTTCTCTGAAATGAAATTCCCTCAAGATTTGAATGGCTCCCAATCTAGAGTACTAATGTTTGAACAGCCTGGGGTTCTTTTGCCCAGGTCTAAAGAAATCCTCTTTAGATTGTATGTGTTTTGTTCTTTATTCTTACCCTGATTTCTCATCTATACTTTATTTTATTTTCTTGTCTTTACTCTTTTAACAATTTGTAATCTGCTCAAATATTTTTCTTGACCCCAAACTTTGTTTATATGGATTATTGTGTTTTTAAATATTATTTGGTTTTAACTTCTTCTATGCTGCTGTCATCACCAAAAATACTAGATAAGTGTCCCCCAGGAAGCTTTTCTTTAACAAAGATATGGTGGCAAAGCTGGACTGATGGACTTATGTTAAATAATAACTTTTAATTTTGGTGATCCTATCCTCAAGTCTAAGGAAGAGCTAGAATCAGGACATATCTGCCACTGGTCTACATATTTACAACTAAAAGAAAGATTTAAATTAGACAAAAAGAGCTATGGGTTTGACTCTGTTAAAAATGAATTGGAAATCCTATTGTGTGGTAGTGATGAACGTATTATTGCTAAAGTCTACAAAACGTTACTGAATTTGAATTTGGAAAGTAAATATGTAAAGGATTGTATAATTCAATGAGCAAGGAACTTTGGATGCAATGTAAAGCTTGAACAATGGGGGAATAAGTGGACGAAAGGTTTAAAATTTATATTAAATTACAATTTAAAAGAAATTTTTTTTAAGATGATGTATCATTGGTATTTAACACCAGATAAGTTGTCAAGAATGTCTAATTTCAAATGAATGTTGGAAATGCAAATATAAAGAAGGGACTTTTTATAATTTATGGTGGACATGTGATAAAGCAAAGAAATACTGGAGTAGAATTCATATTCTACAGTAAAAGACCTTGTACACCAAGGCACCCTTGAGTCCAAACACAGCTGGGTGAGCTCGTCTGGGCCAGTGGTCTGCAGCTTCCTTCTCATGGCAGAAATGGCTCTTTGGGCAGCAAGGATTTCTGCTATACCGAGGAAAGCCCTTGCACAGAACAAATGATAGAACCATAGAACAAATGGTTTAGGGCAGGGGTCTCCAACCTTGGCAACTTTAAGCCTGGAGGACTTCAATTACCAGAATTCCTCAGCCAACTTTGCTTTGGTTTGCTGGCTGGGGAATTCTGGGAGTTGAAGTCCTCCAGGCTTAAAGTTGCCAAGGTTGGAGACCCCTGGTTTAGGGTCTCCTGCTTGAGCAGGGAGTTGGACTAGGAGAAGATCCCTTCCAATCCTAACAGATCCCTTCCAATCCTTCAGTGTTCTAAGTAATAGAGAAGATTCTAAAGATAAAGCCAGAAACTTTTCTCTTGGGTTTAATGTAAAAAGACCTGGAAAAAAATTGGAAGGTTGATGTTATATATGTTGAACGCAGCAAGATTACTTTATGCACAAAAATGGAAGGACACTCTGATTCCCCCAATGGATGAATGGTTGCAAAAGCTGATTTGAGTTAGCAGAGATGACTAAATTGATAAAAGAAAAAAAGACAAATCCTTTTGTTTCTACCATGGAAACAGCTTCTGGACGTTTGAGGTGGGGGAAAAATGAGACCTTGATTTTGAATTTTACTGATTAGATTTGTTGTTGTAGAAAATGGCTAATTTATACTATTAGGTAAAAATTAAAAAAAAAATGTGGTTCGATGTTACTTCTTATTCTTCTGCCCCAAAGTGAGTCGGAAGTCAATGTCTTTTGTTTCTTTTTCCCTTCTTCTTTATACTTCTCTCTTCCCTTTTCCTTCCCATATTTATTTGCTTTTGTATTTTATATTATAAATTAATAAAAAGATAAAAAAGAAAAAAGACAAAAGACAGATGATTATTTGCTTTGGGTCCTATGTTTGATTAAACAATACGCTAAAGCATGCTTACTGAGATTGGCTACAATCATAGACTTTTGCAAATCTGATTGTGCACTACCTCCTCCTCTTCCTCCTCCTATTTCAGAGAATTAGGGAACTAAGTTGTTCTCAAATGTTATCTTGATGTTCAGGACTCAAAAAGCTTTACGAATGGTTCCTGCATGTTTCCATGAAGGTCATCTTTCCCATTCTCTACAATCATTGCATTAGGGTTAGAGTTGCAGTTAGATGGATGGCCAAGTAAAGTATTTCAATGAATAAATAAAATGTCATTGTGACACAAACTCTGCTTCTTACATCTGACCCAAAAACAAGAATGCAGAGCTCACATTATCAAATGACCATGCACATTTATTGTTTTGAAAAACAAATGTGCTGTCTTGACATAATCAAGGTTAATCGTCTATGAGTCTGGCAAAAATAATGAATAATCAGATTTACTAAAGACAGAAATATGTGGAACGATAAACACTAGGGGAAAGAACACTCTCTTAAAAAAATTGAAGGACATGGACTTAAATGTACATGAGCTTTTATATTCGGCTACCAACAATATTCTAGTTCATTTCAAAACTCTTGTAGGGTAATAATTAGTATTGACTATGCAAATTATTCTACTGTATAATCTATTTTTAAATACAGTAGAACCTCTGATTATGAACGCTTCTGACCACGACCAAATCGGGTTCCAACCAAAAAATTCACCACTTTTTTCCCACTGCCACTTTTTCCTTCCATGCCATTTTTTTTGTAAGCACCAAGTTTCCAAAACTAGGTTTGAGTCATGACCAAATTAGGTTGCGACCAAAGTTATGGAACGAATTATGGTCATGACCAGAGGTTCTACTGTACATGAAAAATAAATTGCTGTCACTAATCTGTAGAGGGGCAGGAACTAACTATTAGACAAAATGAAGATGTAAAGTATTACAGAGCTGGAAAAAGGAATGGCACTCTAATCCCCAGATTTTTAATCAGAAGAACTCTATTATCATTCTTGTAAATAGATGAAATTCATTACCCTTGTATATTCTAATTGATACCAATTTATTCCAAACTACTTCACTAGAATTTAAGTTTTTAAAGTGTGTTTAAGATCTCAATTGCCTTTCTGGATATTCCAAAATTCAACGTAATCTAGCAACCATAATTTTCAGTACCATTCAAGCATGAAAACAGTGGCTGTTTCTGTTGGCAAAGATATACTTACGTATACATTGTGTTTGGGAAATCTCTAATAATAGATGTCCTAGACAGAAGTGTGCCAGCTTTTTTTTTTATTCCAAGATTTTTGTAATCTCCGAAAACGTTCTCCATTTTCTTTTCTTAAGCCCAAAGACTCTCACTGTAAAAAAAGATTATTTTTCACTACTAGGCATTTAATAGTTTTCTTTAACATTAAGATCACTATCATATTCAATATTATTTTGGCATATTGGTCACTGAAAATAAAGAAAAAAGAGAAATAACTTTATACAGGTTCAAATTAGTTGTCCTTTTGTGTGTGTGTGTTTGCATCTTAACATTCATCTTGAAAAATAGCTTGAAAAAGCAAACCATTCCACTTTCACCTAGAATATCTGACATACTACTTCCTGTATCAATCTATCCATAGTTTGGGATCCATTCCAAAGAATGTTTATATCAAAAAACTGGTTGACAGGGAAAGTTCTTTTCAGTATATTTTCCCGATTGCAAACTTTTCTAATTCAAGAGATTAAAACTGACCATTTCTTTCTTTAATTTTAGACAATTTAGAATAGAATAGAATAGAATAGAATAGAATAGAATAGAATAGAATAGAATAGAATAGAATTTTTTATTGGCCAAGTGTGATTGGACACACAAGGAATTTGTCTTGGTGCATATGCTCTCAGTGTGCATAAAAGAAAAGATACGTTCATCAAGGTACAACATTTACAACACAATTGTTAGTTGGCTTTTTAAAAAATTCTTCTATTTATAGTGAATTATACGTTGTTTAATTCTTATCATGTCTTTAACTGTGATCAAATTGTAATTTTAAATTACTATTGTTATTAAAATGTACTATAGATTCCCACTCCCATCAACTCTGGGCAGCTTATAACAATAATACAATACAATAATAATAAAAACAGTTAAAATTGTTTTACTCTTTTAAATTTAGATATGTTTAATACTTGTATACTTGCATAAAATGTATAATGCTTTTAATTTATAGGAACTTTCTGGGATGGAGGTTGATTGACAAACAAGTTGATTATAAATATGTGTAATAATATTTTACAATATTCATAATAGTTGCAGAATTTGTACAACTGCAACTAGTCCTAGTTATTACCACAACAGAACCCAAAATTTCTGTTGATGTTGTTAAGTGAAGTTTGCCCTATTTTATTACCTTTCTTGCCACAATTGTTAAGTAAATTACTGCAGTTTTTAAGTTAGTAACATGGTTGTTAAATGAATCTGGCTTCCCCATTAACCGTGTCAGGTCATAAAGGGGTATCACATGACCCTGGGATACTGGAACCATCATAAATACGAACCAGTTGTCAAGCATCTGAATTTTGATCACATCACCATGGGGATGCTGTAACTGTCATGTGAAAAACAGTCATAAATTACTTTTTTCAGTGCTTCTGTAACATTAAACCAGTGATTCCCAAACTGTGAGCCGGGGCTCCCAGGAGCCGCGCCACCGCCACAAGGGAGCAAAGCCAAGGGACCCCGCAGCGCACCACACCCCCGGGGCAGGCCACAGCAGGCAGGAAGACGGCAGACGCCAACGACGGACCAAAGGAGAAGCGCGAGCTCCGGCCCGCCCGCCCGCCTGAACCACAGCGCCCGCCCAGACCCGCCGCCTGGCGAAACAGCGGCGCACCTCCTCCAGTCTGCCCGCGACGCCACTGGCCTCCCAGACCACCCGACACGCTGCCCAACACGGCCGCGGCCACCACGCTCGGCGGCATCGGGAAAGAGGGCTGCGCGAAAATAGCAAAACCACCCGTTAGTTCCTCCCAGGTGAGCCAGGCTGGGCGAGAACAGCCACCTCCTCCACAAGGCGGAGACCCGAGGGAACAAGGGGATCGCGAGAGGCCAAACTCCGAGACCAAGCAGGGACCCCACGCCTGGGAAAGTTCCACAGAGGCCGCTCCCATCAAAGGAGATGGCGTCCATCAGCAAAACATGAGTATGCCAAACACTTTGTAGAAACAGACTTTTTGATTAAACTCACATACCTATGTGATATCTTTGAAAAGTTGAATGTGTTGAATCTCTTTTTACAAGGAGGCAATATGCACATTTTAAAGTTAACAGAAAAGATTTCAGCTTTCAGAAAAATATTCAGAATAAAAGACAAAATTAAAAAAAATCGGATGTACCTATTAAGGAGCCATGGAAAAATCCAAGTGTTATGGGAGCCGCAAACCGAAAAGATTGGGAACCTCTGCATTAAACCATCACTAAATGAGAACAGCCACCTCCTCCAGTCTGCCCGCGACGCCACTGGCCTCCCAGACCACCCGACACGCTGCCCAACACGGCCGCGCCACCACGCCGACGGCATCGGGAAAGAGGGCTGCGCGAAAATAGCAAAACCACCCGTTAGTTCCTCCCAGGTGAGCCAGGCTGGAGGCGAGAACAGCCACCTCCTCCAGTCTGCCCGCGACGCCACTGGCCTCCCAGACCACCCGACACGCTGCCCAACACGGCCGCGCCACCACGCCGACGGCATCGGGAAAGAGGGCTGCGCGAAAATAGCAAAACCACCCGTTAGTTCCTCCCAGGTGAGCCAGGCTGGAGGCGAGAACAGCCACCTCCTCCAGTCTGCCCGCGACGCCACTGGCCTCCCAGACCACCCGACACGCTGCCCAACACGGCCGCGCCACCACGCCGACGGCATCGGGAAAGAGGGCTGCGCGAAAATAGCAAAACCACCCGTTAGTTCCTCCCAGGTGAGCCAGGCTGGAGGCGAGAACAGCCACCTCCTCCAGTCTGCCCGCGACGCCACTGGCCTCCCAGACCACCCGACACGCTGCCCAACACGGCCGCGCCACCACGCCGACGGCATCGGGAAAGAGGGCTGCGCGAAAATAGCAAAACCACCCGTTAGTTCCTCCCAGGTGAGCCAGGCTGGAGGCGAGAACAGCCACCTCCTCCAGTCTGCCCGCGACGCCACTGGCCTCCCAGACCACCCGACACGCTGCCCAACACGGCCGCGCCACCACGCCGACGGCATCGGGAAAGAGGGCTGCGCGAAAATAGCAAAACCACCCGTTAGTTCCTCCCAGGTGAGCCAGGCTGGAGGCGAGAACAGCCACCTCCTCCACAAGGCGGAGACCCGAGGGAACAAGGGGATCGCGAGGCCAAACTCCGAGACCAAGCAGGGACCCCACGCCTGGGAAAGTTCCACAGAGGCCGCTCCCATCAAAGGAGATGGCGTCCATCAGCAAAACATGAGTATGCCAAACACTTTGTAGAAACAGACTTTTTGATTAAACTCACATACCTATGTGATATCTTTGAAAAGTTGAATGTGTTGAATCTCTCTTTACAAGGAGGCAATATGCACATTTTAAAGTTAACAGAAAAGATTTCAGCTTTCAGAAAAAAATTCAGAAAAAAAGACAAAAATTAAAAAAAAAATCGGATGTACCTATTAAGGGAGCCGCGGAAAAAATCCGAAGTGTTATGGGAGCCGCAAACCGAAAAAGATTGGGAACCTCTGCATTAAACCATCACTAAATGAATAGTTGTAAGTCAAGGATTACTTGTATTATCCATATTAATTAGAATTAAAACCCATTACTTCAGAAAGATTTTCTTCTAAGTTTGTATGTGTTATCAGAAAATATATGAAGAAACTGACCAATCCTTTAAAATTATGTTAGTATGTACCAGGGCACTGACTGAAATTGCACCACAGGTGAGAATGACAGTTTTTATTATATTTTGATTTTACTGATTCTTGGTGTTTGATATTTTATTATTTATTGATAATCACTTTAGTATTGTTATATACTGTGGAATGTTTGTTCAGAAATGGGATATAATTTCACCCAAATGTACAGCAAGTGGAATACAATGTTGGTTGCCCCTTCTAATGATCTATATTTATTCAAGGATGTCAATTTGTTCCCAATTCCATTGGCCTTTTAAAAGACATACCACAACCATTTCTTTGTCTGTATTTGTCATGGCATAATCTTTTAGGGACTTGAATCCATGTGGTGTCTGAGAAGTGTATTCTATTTACCTGCAGGAAATGCTACTTTCCCTTTCCTTTATCATTTCAAACATCAGATTCCACTCTGTTGTTAACATAACAAAAGAAACAGATAAAAGGTTGTGTATGTGGTTCTTTTTGTTTCTTCAATGCCTCTTTTTGGAACGGGACTTAGTACCCCACTCCGTACATTTTTTCTAATATATAGGAATTAGTATACTATACTAATATAGGGGGCCGTATGGTGTGTTTTTTGGGGGGAAGGGTAAGAGTAATGAACCCCACGGCTGAAGTTGTGGCATAGGGTAGTTCGTGCCGTTATAATCGAGCCCGTTCGCAAGAGCGCTCTTTTAGAATGTTTCTCTTTTTTTTTGCCTTCCTTTTAACTTTTTTCCGCATTTTTTTTTTCCTCACGCGCTAGAACTCCGTTTTATTTTTAAAAAAATGAAAGTAAAGTGAGAAAAGAAGGAAAACTTCGCTAACGGAGTTCGGGTGGCCGTCTGCCTTCTCCCCCCGCCCCTCCCCTGTCCATCCGTCCGTCTTTCTCGGCGGCAACTCCACACGGGCCATTCCCGCGCGGAGCCTGGCTTGGTGCGCCTGAGGAGACTTTCCGCTCCTCGCCCCTCCCCTTGGGTATCCCTCCTGTGAAAGGAAACTCCTCTGTGTCCCTTCGATCCCACCCCGCTCCCTTAGGGGGTGTCCCGCCCCTCTCCCCCCGCCCCCCGCAATAAACAGTACCTGCCTACTGGCGAGCTGAGAAAAACTTTTCCCTCCTGCCGGTTCAAACGCGCTGCCGTAAAGCTGGCGTCTCCCCTGGCAACAAGGTTCCGGCGGCCGAGCACTAGGTGTAGGAAGGTGATGTAAAAAAGTAAAAAAAAAAAAAAAAGCACCACGCGCTCACACACACACACCCAGACGCACTCGCACCAAACCTCCCAGTGTCGTAAACCAGGTCCGGGCGGGGGCTGAGGGCGGGGGGGGAAGAGCAGAGGGAGGCGGGAGGAGGTGACTGGAGCATTTAGACACAAGCGAGAGGATCATGGCGGATGGCCCCAGGTGTAAGCGCAGGAAGCAGGCGAACCCGAGGCGCAATAACGGTCAGTCAGCTTCGCCGGGCAGCGGCCCGAGCTTGGCTGGGGCCACTCAAGGCTCCGGGCTGGATCGGGCTGAACTGGGGTGGAAGGGGGAAGAAGGGGAGAAGTAGAAAGTAATTGCCCGGGAGCTCGTCCCTAGGAGTCCGGTCCCTCTGCACCGTTAGATCCGCTACCTGCTGCCTGCCCGACCGCTTGCCTCTCTCGCCCGCTTTGCGCTCCCTCCCTGCCAGGCTGCTGCTTCTCCGCCTAGCGGTACCTTTTCGATTCAGCCGGCTGCTGCTGCCCGGATGCCTCTCTCTTGCCCGGGGACCGTTACTCGCCGTCCGCAGCCACCTTGTCTCCCCTTCTCCTGCTTCGCCGGCGGCCGCCGGCTCCGCTCGCCCCGTTTTCCCTCTCCGGTGGGAGAACTGAAGGGGTGGCTGGGTAGCTTCGATCTCCCACGAGGGACGGCCGAGGCCGCTGCTTCTCTTCTCGGCTACCTCCGCAGCCCCGAACTTGCAAACTTATTACCTGGGCTGAGGCGGGTCCCGGCGGCTCCGAAAAGGGGGAGGCCGCATCGCCCCGCTCCCCAAACTTTTCTGGGCGAGCGCTGCTGAAGGAAAAGGGGGAGCTGGCTCCCGTCTCTTCCTCTCACCCCAGGAAAGTCGGGGGGAGACGCAGTGCTTTGTGGGGGGGGGAACCCACCCAACCCCCTTTAGCGCTCCCCTTGCTCTCGCTCCCTCCCTCCCCCACCGCCCCTTCCCCTCACATTTGGGGTGCTTGGGAGGGGACGGGGAGGATCGGTGGGGTTTGAGCACTTTTTAGCGGAAGGTTGGGAAGGAGTGCGCGCTAACTAAGCAAAAACTCTTCGGGCAGCGAAACATCGAGGCAGGAGGACTGTAATGGGGACTCGGGTGTCCGGGAGGGTGGCGTGTTTCGGCCCCGACGAAGAAGGAGGAGGAGGAGGAGATGGAAGCACTGTTGCTTGCTGCAGTGTGTATCGATTTGATTTTATTTTTCTTTGCAAGGGAAACGCGCCACATGCGCACCCCTGACATCGCCTTGAAAGGGACCCCCCCTCCTTCGCTCTCACTTTCCTCCCCTCCCTCTTCTGCTTCCCCCCCCCACTCTTTCGCCTCCGCCTCTTTTAGTGCCTGCAGTGCATGTTGATTTATCTCCGTAGCCATTGAACATATTGTTTCTCCTCTTACACCCCGCCAACCTCCAAGATCTTGGCAGAACTATTAGAAGTGGGCTCCCCCTCCCCTCCTTCCTTTTCTTCTTTTTGCCTAATATCTTCTCCCCTTTATCAAGGCGATGGGAAAGAAAAGCTCTCTTCGCTGTGGGTTGGGGGGGGGGAGCGTGAATCAGCCAAGTTTCTCTTTCTGTCGCCCTCTTCTTGGATTTCGAGGTACCTGTTTGTATAATAATCATAATAATGGGTGGTAACGATTTGGCCGATGCGCCCCCCTCCCTTTCTCCTTCCCCCGCTTCTTCGCAATGAACTGTTAACAGCCTATATAAGGAATGGGGCTTACTTCTCCCATTTGTCTCTTTTTGTTTCTTTTCTTTTTTCTTTTCTTTTTTAAGAAACGACTTGAAAACAGGGAAATAAACACACTAAAGTTCCGTGTTGTCGGATTCACTCCCTTATTTCTTCTAGAAAATAACGGGAAACCTGGTGATTTCATAGGATGTCAAACGGGAGGTTTTGTAACCTTTCTTGGCAGGTTTTTGTGTGTGTGTGTGTTCGTCTGGCATTTCCTGTATACGGTTATGGATAGGAAGGTTTTTAGCGGTTGGTCCAAGATCATGACGTTTTGCATCGGGTTTTGATATCCCGGAGAAGGAATTATCGTTCCCTGGGCGGGAGGGCGCCATTGGTTATGAATCTTAACGTGCGAAATGCACATATAAACACCGGCCTTCTAACCGACTAGCAAGTTGACCTGGTGTTGATTCTGAAGTAGTAGTTTCTTGCTCTGTTGGTGGGTTTATTTATAGCACAAGAGTGTGTATGTGTGCGTGTAGTTATTTTCCTGTTTTAGACCTGTGTATATTTCATGTTGAGTCTATATAATAGGTAAGTTTGGAAAGAGCCGCTCTGTTGTTACCGTACCTTATTTAAAATGTTAATGATAGAGAAAAGGGGGCTTTTCTTGCTGACGACATGCGTGTGACATGCAAGTCTGAACCACCCAGTCTCTGGGCAGGATCTGTAAACATGTTTACCTGAGCAGGAGAGAAAATGCATTTTCTATTAAAAATACTCTTGTTGGAATATTATATTTGTAAAGCTTATCAACAGATGCCTTGAGAAGTGCCTGAATATTTTGCTTTTGAGACCAGCTGGGAAAAACGACTCTGAGGGCTGCAGCAAATGGCAACTTGTGCAGGTAGAAAAAAAATGGTGTGTGAGGTTTCTCTTGCATGCATGTCAGCCCTCTTCTGTCTGCTGCTTTCATTCTCAAGGGAGGGATTTATTTACCATGCTTGTTGTCAGTGTTTTTCCTTTGTGCTTAATACTAGAAAACCAGATTTGAGGATGTTTAGCACAAATGATTCGTCTGCAGCATGCATGATTTGTAGAAAACAAAAGGTGTGTAGGATATGTGCTATTCCAGGTATTTGAAATGTGATTTTTGATTGGAAATATCTCACCTAGTGTTCAGGAGCAAAATCTTTGATCTATGGTTGCTTCTAATTATATTTTAAAATAAATAACTTCTATACATTGATCATCACTGGAAAAGACTAGATAATAGATGCTGGATACTAGAGATTTTTCAGCAGTAGAATCCTGTTTGACTTGCAAATGTTTACTGATCAAAATTACTGGGAGAAGTTAACCCTTAATCCTTTCTTGCAAATAAGCAGTTGAAATTATTTCAATTCTTTATGTCTTCTATAAAGATGCCATTAATGGGTATTTTTTCTATTGCTAATCTTGTGTTTTAATTCTCTTTCATTAGTCTTAAGGCATACAGACTTACCAAAGTACATTTATTAGCTGCATCACAGATTAAAAACCATCATTGTTTAATGGACTACAATATTATTTTAAAGATTATGTTCATCTTTGCCTCTATTGATGGTAAATTGATACCTCAACTATTTTTTGCTGCTTCCTTGACAGTTAAAAAAGTATACCCTTTTGTGCATTAACCTAAGTATATATTCACTATCTTCCATTTTAATTTCTAAATATAATTGCTGTGATATTCTCTTCTTGCTTGGTATGTAGAGCATGTTAATAAAAATACTTTAATACCACCAGAGGCCAATTAAAGTGTCTGATATTTTCTGTCAAAGTAAATTCATTCCATATTCTTGATAAAAATATAACCCCATAATCAAACTATAACTATATGCAATGTGAAAAGTTCTTAACCAAAGTTGTAAGAAATTCTGTAGAATTTTCAATGAAAATTTAACAATACAGATTTCTTTGCTTGCTTGAATTTTTCCCACGTTGTAGCTTGATTTGTTGTTTAGTAGAATATGTACTTGTAGTTGTATATTTTATAGAATATATATGTAAGAATGGAAAAATTCTTTAGATATTGCTGACTAACTGAAAGTTGCTTTATTTTTTCTAACAGGCATAGTGTATGCATAACTAAGAAAAAGACCTGAAATTGCTGAATCAAATTTGTTAACTACATATTTCTTTAACAATTCCAAATGCTTATGAATAGTAGTCTTAAATATGAACACTGGAAATGTAACCACTTGAATTTGAAAATGTGCATAATCTGAGAAGTATTTTTCATATTAGTTTATGTGTACTCAGACAAAATAAAAATAGCATCAAAGTATGACTTTTTAATTCATTTTATAAGAAAGTCACTTTTTATAAAATGTTATTAAACTTTATCTCCTGTTGAGTTCTTGATCTTTCTAATAGGGATGGACTGGAATCACTTTATTCTAGTACAATTTCAACTTATGTTGTTATGGTCATTAAACTTCCAAATATAGCTATATTGCTCTTGTCCCCAAGGGGACTGTCTAATGACTACAGAGGTTCTAGTTAGACTGTCTTGGCCTTGGTAATGGAGCAAGGCATGTCCCCCTTTTAGACTTATCTCACTTTTCTCAGCCAAATTTAGTACTAGAACTGATGCAGTGTTTAAATTTGTACTACTTATAATGGAAAGTTCTTTCTATGGATAGTCAGCTTGATAGCAATAATGTTTATTATTTATTTTATTATATTTTTATCCTGCCTTTATTACTTTCTAAGTAACCCAAGTGATGAACATATATGTCTGCATATATGTTTATTAATCATAATAGAAATCTAAATAATAACTTCAGCCATAGTGTCAGACCTGAGATCACAGTATAGTTTATATGACCCGTCTGGAGTATTTGAGTACTTCATTTGCATATACTAGGCCTACATAGAAGAGGAAGTGTTGGGGCTTCAACAAGACTTTAGGAGACTTCCTAAGCCAAAGAAGAAACAACTATATATTTCTTTGCATGTAGGTCAGTATTATTTTTTACTCTAGGTAACTTCCGTCAAATGACTAATTGCCTACCTTAACTATGCATTTTGATATGCTGCCATATTATGTTGTATGAAATTTATATAACAGTACAGAATAATTCTGTACCATATATTCTCTATCAAATCTCAAGCAAATCACAATTCACTCTAATTCCTCTTATCTTAATTTGGCCCAAGGGGAATTTCAGTTTGATTCAGTTTATGAGGGAAATAATATTAACAAATACGTTAATAATAATCTAGTATAACTGTAAATACAAAAATGAGTGCTTTAATTTGAGCAAATATGACATTAACACCTCACAGCCAAGTAGTCAGATGGAAGAATGCCGTGAGCCTAAAAACAAATGACAAGGAGTCAAGAACTCCTTTCCAAAACACATCCTATTCTACTGAAAATCTTTACCTTTTATCTTCATCTATCTCCCTGTTGATTGCTACAGGGCTCCAAGGGAGAATCTTAAGATTTTGACTACGTGTATTATGAGAAGGTGTTTTAAAGACTGAGGCTGAAGTCACAGGAACCAGCTGTTCTCAGGTTGTAAATGGCTTTTATATAAGCATGTTGCAACAGCCTGACTTCAGGGCCACCAAGCACTGTATCAATTATAGTTAATTTGAAAGTATGTGAGGAAAACCCCATGAGTTTAAATCCTTGCAAAATATATAGAAGTTTCTGATTTCATAGCATTGCAATAGAGTGCCAGCTTCATTCTTGTTGGCAGTAGTGATTCTAATCTAACCAGGATGTGTCTGAATCTTTTGCCTGGACAAGCTGAGATGTTGAGCTAAGAATGAAGTGTTAGGAGATTGGTCTTTTATTATCAAGCCCATGAGTACAATGTGGCAGGCAACCTTGACAGCATAGGGTTTTAGGCAAAGGGTGAAAATATCAAGATCATATTTGGTACGTTGACTGTATTACTTTAAGTATGTTTGCTGGTTAAATTGTTTAACTATTATTAATATACATGACTTAATATGTTATAATTTGCTTATATATAAAATTTTGGAGGCATTCAGTTGTTCTGTGGATGTGGTCTAATATGCATATACAGTAATACCGCAATAGTAGTAAAGCATATAGGGAGATCATTAGAATTTTGGATTGACTTTCTGTGGTTATGTTCACCCCTCACATTACATCATTATATATGGAAACACAATCAATCATTATGGTTTATAAGCCATGGTTTATGGGTTAGTGCTGCATATTCTGGCAACAATATCTTGTTAGAGAAACCAAAGCTTAGCACATTATTTGAGATCAGGCAGATTTATGGAAATGAACTGTTTATTTGAGAGCCTTGAACAGCTGGGTTGCTAAACCACACTAATAATTACAATTGTCCTTCAGAACTTAAATTGATAGTAATTTCTTAGGTAGTAATTTTCTAGGCAGATAAATGATGACACACTTAGGAATTCCTATTGTTTTTCAAAAAAAAAAAATTTAAAAATCAGTACATGTAGTCTTTGACTTACAACATTTCATTTAGTGACCTATTGATTGTACAACAGCACTGAAAAAGTGACATGCCCATTTTTCACTCTGCAGCAACACCCTGGTCATGTGATCAAAATTCAGACACTTGGCAATTGGCATGTATTTATGTGGAGTCATGTGATCAGCTTTTGCAACTTTCTGATAAGAAAAGTAATGGGGAAGCCAGATTCATTTAACAATTGTGTAACTAAACAACTGCAGTGATTCACTTAACAATTGTGACAAGAATGGTTGTAAAATTGGGGAAAATTCATTTAACAACTGTCGTGTTTAGTAACAGAAATTTTGGGCTCAGTTGTAGTTGTAAATTGAGGACTACCTTTATATCTTTGTAGAAAAGGAGCATGCAAAATTTTTCATGGTAAGATCCATACTTGCCCTTTGGTGATTTAGGAATTGTACTCTGCAAATGAACAAGACCCGGGGGGGGGGATTAAATTATGTTATAATCATATTTTGACCATACATGAACCTCATTCTATCACATAAATATTTATAATTTCATAGTGGCTTTTAGACAAGATTAGGAAAGTGGAGGTTATAGTTCCCTTGTGCAGAATGTGGAAAAACAGATTGTAGAGTTACATATATACATAATAACACAAATGTTAATTTTCCATAATTTTTCTGATTTCTGTATTAATTTGTTAAACAAATTGGCAGTTTCTGATATTGCTTGGCATGTAGATTTGTCATATTTCCTGCTCCTGGAAAACATATGGTTAGTAGTAAGGCATTCTAAATGCACAGCTTTGTCTGTACTTGCATTGTACTGAATTCAGTGACATCCTTCAAGTTAGTATTTTAATAATGTTTCATTGAAAATCTCTATACCATTTAAAGATTTCTTAGGTGTATCATGAAGGAAATACAATTAATAGTCTCAAAGTAGTCAATTACCCTCTTCTAATTCTTTCATTGGTGCACACTATATATTTTGATGCCAATCTGAAATAATTAATTCGAATTTAGTCAAAAGAAATTTAAATTGCTCACATCATTCCAACAGTAGTATCTGTAGAACACTCTAGATAAATTGCTTGAGTTATTTTCAAACATTTAAAAACAGTGCAAAGTTTACTGTTAGCAAAGTAAACCCAAGATTACATTGTTGTAGTAATACAGGCTGATGTTTTCCCTTCACTTGATAAAACGGGTAGAAGTTATTAAACATAAACGAACACCTGTGCAATATATTAGCGCATAGGAAATCTATGTATGATACATAGTACTGACCATGAAGTGTATGAACCCTAGTATTTTATTGATACTTTTAGGGCTTATTTAACTCCATTCAGTTTTTAGTAGCCAGCCATATATATTATATTCTTCCTGGAAATTTTTTATTCCATATCTCGTCTTTCCAGAAGGAAGGGTCTTGTTCCATCCAAGCTTTGTGCAGGTGCATATAGATACAGATAATGAATCCAATATAACATAAAAGACAGGGTTTCCTATCCTTTGACTATTGCATCAAGTTTGCAATTAAGTGAAAAAAAGATAACAATGAAAATTGTCTCAAATTA
Source organism: Ahaetulla prasina (assembly GCF_028640845.1). NCBI lineage: Eukaryota > Metazoa > Chordata > Lepidosauria > Squamata > Colubridae > Ahaetulla > Ahaetulla prasina. Next base: position 128,306,867 of record NC_080542.1, read on the forward strand.
TATGGTTGGTGACATTCACACATCAGAGAGAACGGTTTCAAGATTTGCCAGAGTGAGTGAGTTTTGGAAGAACATCTTTAGAATCTCGTGTACATTATGAGCATTGCTTCAGCTTAATGAATACACTAAAAATTATCAATTTTTCACTAGATCGTTTGGCCCTGGTCAAGGCCAAAGACTTTTCAACTTGATGAAAGATTACTAGGTCTGGACAGAGTTTATTCTGCATGAGCAGATGCTAAGTATCATAGGGAAAAGCTATAATATTTTTCTTTCTTTATGTGATTTTTCACACAGGACCACGAAATAGGCTGTATAGAAGCATATAAGAATGTATTTTATTAGCTTGGCATTGTAAAATTATTTCCAGTTTAAATAAAATTTTAAAAATCTATAAAGTATGTAATAATTGCATTATACTTGTTACTATGCACTTACCTCACAGCATGCAAATTAAAATTCTGTTTCCAAAATATTTCACAAAATATATTTGTTGAGCACACAGACCATCAAAACTTAGAGGAATCATTGGAAGAACTATGGTTGTGTATGATAATTAGTTTAAAAAGAGTAATTCTTATTAGTTCTATATAGTATTTGTTCCTTTTTTTTTTTTGCTTACTCTCCTACATATTATATAAGTAAAATTGCATGTATTCTTTGAATATTTTTCATGCATTTCAATCCATTATGACTCTTATCCTTTGGTCCTTTTGCTTACAACCATTGTAGCATCCACAGGGTAGTGTGATCAATATTCGAGTACTTGGCAACTGGCATACATTTACAATAGTTGCAGCATTTTAGGCTCATACGGTCACCATTTGCTACCTTCACACCCAGCTTTTTACAAGCGAAGTCAATGGGGAAGTCGGATTCACTTAATGAGTATGTGATTCATTCAACAATTGCAGTTATTCACTTAACAACTGTGGCAAAAAAAGTTATAAAATCAGGCACAATTCATTTAATTGCTTTCCTTAGAATCAGACATTCTAGTACCAGTTGTGATTGTAAGCGAAGGACCACCCGTAGCCAGCTCTCTAGTACAGGGTTACCAACTTTTCGGACCTCAGGGGCCACTAAATTCATAATTTTAAATCCCGTGGACCACTAATATGAATCCAGCGCGCCGCTCACTGAAGTGCCTGGACTCCCAGTGATGGGATGGGGTCTTTCAGGGCAGTTTCCTAAATGACATCAGACTGGAAACCATCCAGATCTTTGGGGAGCTGGGGGGTGGGGACACCATTCCAGAGGACAGGTGCCACAACAGAAGATTTGCTTTTGGATCCTGTTGGATGAAAATGCTTGATCAATGGAATGAACACCAGTCAGCACACTCCAGTGTCAGATTGAAAGGGAAATTATTTATTTATTATTTTATTAATTATACAGATGAAGTTTGTTGCCATAATAAAAATGTAAAGTGTTAGAATATTACTCAGATGTAGAGATTCTTGTTCACAAAGGTACTGTTTGAATAGATCAATAAACACAAAGTTTGATTTTTGTGTAAGTTTTATTGTCTTTAACAAAAGGCTATTATCACCTTTAAAGTATAAGAATATTTCCAAGCAATAGAAACTGTGATGACCATACCTATGATTTTTTGTTTTGTTTACATTTATATCCCGCCCTTCTCCGAAGACTTAGGGCGGCTTACAGTGTGTAAGGCAATAGTCTCATTCTATCTGTATATTTACAAAGTCAACTTAATTTGCCCTGAAATGGCTCACCCTGCATAGAACTGGAGAGTGGGGTGATATATGGAAGCTGTTACCTCAGGGGTGAAATGCTCCCGGATCGGACGGGATCGCACGATCCGGTAGCGATGGCAGCTGCTGGTTCGGAGGACCGGTAGCAAAAATTCCTGGCCCCGCCCTCCCTGCCTCTGCTGAGCCGCACCATCTGCAGAGGTTTTTTTTTTACTTTTAAAAGCCGGTTTTGCTTCAGCAGAAACAGGCCTTTAAAAGTAAAAAACAGCAGAACCTTACTTGTACTCTTACTTGTAGAAAACATGTTTTCTACAAGTAAGAGTAGAGATTCTAAGGCACTTACCTGATTACTGATGAACGCATAGCCACAGCCCGAAAGCAGTTTCAGTTTCAGCCAGACAGCATCAATCGCTCAGCTAATCTATTTCCTCGGTGATCAACTGGCTGGGTTTACTAGCTGAGGAACTCTGGGATTTGAAGTCCACAATAAAATAAAATAAAATAAAATATTTGTGCAGCTTTCTGAGATTTGGTGTGTTTCTGTAGTGTTTCACTCTACACAAACACACAAAATCTCAGAAAGCAGTAGTGTGTGTGTGTGTGTGTTAGTTTTGTGTGTGTAAAGTGTGAAAGTTGGTTTTTGAGCTTTTTGTGGCTGTTTGAAGTGTGAAGTGCAGGTGCTTTTACATTGTGTGTGAGTCAGTTGTGTTGTGTGTGTGTAAAGTGTGAAAGTTGGTTTTTGGCACCTCATTGTTTTCTTATACTTTGTTTATTATTTTTATTATTTATTGTTATTGGCCACGCCCACCAAGCCATCTGACCACCAAGCCACGCCCACCAATTAAGCCACACCCACAGAATCGGTAGGGAAAATTTTTAGATTTCACCCCTGTGTTACCTGATTGATCTCGGGGGTCTGAAGAGCTTGCAGTTGACTCCTTGAAGTTTATTGTCTATCCATTGACCATTTAATTAGAAGCAATTTTACCTTAATTGGTTAGATGGTATAACATTTGTTTAACATTAAGATTTTGCATATATTTATATAATTATGGGCCTAATCCCAAGGGACAATTACTATTGTTTCCCTTACACCTTCATTCTTTTTCCCACAATTGGCTTATATTCTCCATGCATTTGGAAAAGTAGACTGAACAAGTAGACTGATTTGAGATACATTATGATGCCCATTATTTTCTTTGAAAAAATGCTAGTAGAAAAAACTAATTGGCAGGACTTTCCCAGTAGCTGTTACATAATAATAAACATCTTTTCACTACTCAGAATGCTATTTAGATCCTAAATCCATTTATCTAAATTATGACAGCTACTTTAAGGGAAAGAAACCAATTCACATTGTAAATAGTGGCACTTGTAAGTTAATTAATCAGTGAAAAAAACAAAAATGAATGTGAAATTTACAATGTTTACCAGTAATGACTTAATTTTAATTATTTCTTTTTTAAAAGCAACTAGATACCGACTTACAGAAAGCTGCTACTTGTTGGGCTCTTGTTTAGCTGAAGATGGTAACTAAGGAAGAATGTTACTGTTTGCCAGGATTTGGGATTATATATTATATAAACTATCACCATGCTTTTCTGATTTCAGATTGTCAATACTGTGGTATAAAAAGTTTTAGGCTATTCTCCTTTGCTCATATTAGGGAGAAAATTTTTGTTGAGGCAATTCATTTGTTCACTAACGTATTTTTCCGAAAATAAGATCTCCCTTGATAAGACCTCACCGAATAATAAGCCCTCTCTGAAAATATTTAAACGCATCTGCAGCCATTTCCTCTGATTAGGGTTAGGGAGACAGAGCTGGAAATCAGGTAAGATGGCAAGAGGATCCCTATCTTGCTCCATGCGCCCCAAAATAATAAGACCTCCCCAGAAATAAGGCCAACCGCTTATTTCGGCGTTCAAAAATATAAGACAGGATCTTATTTTTGGGGAAACACAGTATTTTTTCCTTTTTATTAGCAGTGTCTTTTACATTTGCTTTTTAATGTATGCATCTTTTTCTTCATTTAATAAAATCCCTGATGTTTAATAAGGCTACAGTTAGCCTCAGCATGTCAATAAGCTTAAGTATATGTGATTACTTGTAGGATAAATACGCAATACAATAATAGGTGTGTAGCTGTGGACATATTGGAACTATCTATCTATAACTATTGGTAGTTACACGATTTGGGATATGGCTTAGCTGCTATGGTACTCCAAAACCTCATCAATAATTTTAAGATTTGAGAGAGTGGTCTACTTTCTAGCACTAGTCTAGAAAGTAGGACACTATATGTTCTGATGCCGCCTTAGGCATGACAACCATCTGGGTGACTTGAGACAATAACTCTCCTCAGCCTAACACACCTCCCAGGGTGGTTGTGAGGAAAATAAGAGGAAGGAGAAGTAGATACATTCATCATCATGAATTATTTATAAAAATAGTAAAGATGGATTTTAATTTTTTTTAAAAAAAGATTTATATTTTATTAAGGCAAAAAGATAAGTTGTTTAAATATCCCTGTTACATCTACTTTAAGGAGTTTTTGATATCTATTGAATGAGGAAATATGCTCAATATTAGTTAAGAAAATATCTGAGGTTGTACTTACCTTAATACAGGTGTATCATTTTTTTTCCAGCTGAAAGATGTGCATGTATTTTAAAGGCATCATAGTCCCAACATTTTAAAGACTATATAGGATTAGGACAAACAAGGAATCTGGCCAAAATAAAAACAACACTGAGCTTATATCAAAGCTTTTGGAAATTTCATATTGCTTTTTGGTTTCTGGTTCTGTATTCCCACTTAAGAGGTGTGCTAAACTATTGGTATTTGTGAGTTAATGGGAATATATTACAAAAAGTTGTAGCCCTAGAAAAATCACTATGTGTTAGAATCTTTTGCTGCTGCTTAAATAGAACAAATTAACATAAAGATTAGAGCTGGTTAGCTTACTTTTCTCCATTTGAACTATGGAAAATAATAAAAAAACTTTGAGAAGTAGTCTTTACACGATGGAATTATACTGGTTTATTTGAACATTAAGTTATAACTACGTTTGCACATTGACAAATTTATTAAAATTAAATATAAAAACCACATTTAGGGCTAAAATCAGTATAGTTAGTTAGTTAGTTAGTTTATCATAACACCTAACTGAACTGTGGCTTTCACTTGCTCTCAAATGTGATATTGCTACTAATATTAAACATTTTAAAGAAAACTGGACAAATGTATGTGGCTATCAGTGGCTACTAATCTTGATTAGCTCTTTAGGTCTTGAATTGCAAGTAGCACACATTAAGTACCAGACCCCTAGTTCTGTTATGCTGCCTCAATATGGCTGGGAAGAGGGGAAAGCAAAGAAAACAGGAAATGCTCTTGGCAAAAGTATATAGTCTCAGTATAGCCACCCAAGGTGTGAAGATCATCTTAAATGCCCAACTAAAGCAAGCAGGGTAGAGCAATATAGGAAGATGATCATTTTAGTGACCATGGCAGAGACACCATTTTATACTGTGCAGGAAAAGGCAATAAGCCCTTTCTGCATTTTTACCAAAGAAAATCACATGAACAGATAGTATAAAATGATACAAGATATACTGCTAGATGATGGATCCCTTAGGTTATACAGCACTCAACATGCTATTAAGGAAGAGCTCTGTATCTTTGCAGTACTAATGGTATTGGCTGGATTAAAGCCTTTAGGATGTCCTTTCCTGTTGCCATACAGAAAAAGAAAATCCAAAACTGTAAGGACAGAATTATAATGGGAACTTGAAATGTAAGAAGTTAAGTGAAAAATGAAATGAATTAACTACACATTGACATCTTAGGCATCAGTAAATTGAAATAGACTGGAACTGAAGATTTGTCCAGAGTCATAAGAACATACTGTTTAATATTCAGGACAAGAAAAACAAAGAATGAAGGGCAGTGGTGGGATTCAAGTAATTTAACAACCGGTTCTCTGCCCTAATGATTTCTTCCAACAACCAGTTTGCCAAACTGCTCAGAAAGTTAACAACCAGTTCTCCTGAAGTGGTGTGAACTGGCTGAATCCCACCACTGATGAAGGGTGATGCTTTCATAGCAAGGATTATATTTGGTATAGCCATTCCTTTAGTATAACAATTACCCAAGTTTATGCCACAACAGTGGATGCAGAAAAAGAGGACAGTGATGGATTTTATAGTCAGGTTTAACCTAAAACCAACAAAACAGGTAAGCAAGGTAGACTACTTGTGATTGGAGACTACACAGCCTGGGCCGTGGTGGCTCAGGCTGTAAGATAGCCTATTATTAAAACACAGCAGCCTGCAATTACTGCCAGCTCGAATCCCACCAGGCCCAAGGTTGACTCAGCTTTCCATTCTTTATAAGGTAGGTAAAATGAGGACCCAGATTGTTGGGGGGGCAATAAGTTGACTTTGTAAATATACAAATAGAATGAGACTATTGCCTTACACACTGTAAGCCGCCCTGAGTCTTCGGAGAAGGGCGGGATATAAATGTAAATAAATAAATAAATAAAATAAGAATATCAACGCCGGAAATATTAAGGAAAACAGTTGGACTGTTTGGCCTAGGAATCTGGTAGGAAGCAAGAAACTCTTTTATCATTTTTTTCAAATTCAATTATTTCTACATTCCAACAATTCCAACTAGGTTACACACAGGTATCACCAGATGAAGTAAAAAAAAATCAAACTGATCATATTATGAGTGGAAGAGAAAATATCTAGCCAGGGTCTTAACAATGGAACAGATCAGAAATTTCTTGTATGCAAATTCCAAGTCAAGCTAAAGTAGAGGAATTTTTCACACTTTGTGCATATAGCTGCCATTTCAAGGAAAGCATCAGGAATCACATTTGACTCCTGAACCGCATTTATAAGGAATCAGAGGTATTATTGAAGTTGCTCAGGGTGAATCTAAAAAAGGCAGCCAAAAATCGAAACAACCAAAAAAAGCCAACTGAATCTCAGAACAAACAGTGGAAATTGCCAAGAAGAGAAAAGAAGCCAAAGCCAAGAAAGATCTTGGAAGCGATATTGAGATTTCAGAGAACTGTTAGAAGAAGCAGTATTACAACATCTGTAAAGGGCCTGTGTATAGAAAGAGACTGAAGATAGAAAAAAAGAAAAGCCTTTCAAAGCATTTCTGAATTCAGAGTGAGGTTCCAACCTCAATTTAATATGCTAAAGGATGTCAGTGGGCAGATAATAATTGATTGAAAAAAGTTCAAACAGAAATAGAAGGAATATCCATGTCAACATGCAAGAGCCTTCAAAAAATATTTACTAAGTACAAGAACTTCCAGTATTAGAAGATAAATCAACACTCCAGTCCAAGTCGGACATTAGAAGAATTTATGATATATCTGTACAAATATTGTAAGTAATAGAGGAATCTATAAATATATTAATTTATAAATTATGTCAGCAAATGTACAGTATGACCTAGTAGCCAACAGATTGGAAGAAATGAGTTTGTATAACAGTATCAAAAGAAAAAAGGCTTAACTGAGTAAGCAAGCTATTGTACAATAGCTTTAATTTTGTATACTATGCCAGTAAATAATGTTTAGAATTATCCCATGCAAGTTAGAACCATACATGAAAAAGGAGATGGCTTTAGAAATAGCTGAGGAACAACACGGAATATCAAAAGAAAATCATTATCTGATTCAATGAGTGTTGACAAGCGTCTATATGACAAACTATAGAATGTGCTTATGAAAATGGGAATCCCAGAATATTTCATTGTCCTCATTCAAAACCTATACACAGCTCTAAAAGTATAATTCACATGCAGTTGTGTGAAATAAATAACAAAACAGACTGGACTCTGGTCTGCAAAGAAATGAATCAAGTCTGCATATTCTTATTTATATCAGAATATATACTAAGGCAAGTTAGATTGAAAAGCGATAAGCGTTGTTTTAAAATTAGAGGAAGAAACATCAAACCTGAGCTATACTAATGACACTACTATGACACTCGAAAATTATTTGGAAACTAAATATAAAGATTAAATTAATAACCATATATACCGCAACAAATTTTTCTGCCTTTTAGGATCAACTGTCAACATTAACGAAATCAACAGTCAAGAAATATGTTGCCGAGTTGCACTTGTTAGAGTTGCAAATAAGTTATTAGAAAAGATATTGAGATGCAAGGATGTGTCTATAGCTACCAAGATCAAAATTGTGCAGGCGGTTGTTTTCTTTGTAACATCCTGCAGAAACAAAACAAAAAAAAGGACTTTGAAGAAGCAACATAGAAAGAGTATTTACGCTTTTGAATTTTGGTGTTGGAGAAAATGTCTGAGAATACTATGGATAGCTTAAAAAACAAATGAATCCTAGAACAGGCAGTCCAGAATTTTTATTCAAGGTACAAATGTTCAGGTTTTAATTATATTTTGGACACATTGTGGAAAGGCCTAATTCTCTTGAATAGTCAATCAAACTGGGAAAGACAAAAGAAAGAGAAAAAGAGACCAACAGCAAGGTAGATGGACTCATTTGCATTTGCATTTGCAGTGGGTGCAGTGTTACAAGCACTTTATCTGGACACAAATTTGATGGCATATAATCATCATCCATCAAGGAGAAATAGTGAAGGAAGAGATCTATCACCTTCCTAAGTTTGTAAAGTTCTATCTCTCTGTTGTCCACTGTGAATAGGATACTAAACTAAATGGGCCGTTGGTCTAATCCAATGTAGCCATATCATTGTAATTTATTAATTTAATAACTGCAAAAGTGTCATAAAACATTTTAAATCAAACATATAAAATTTATTTTGAATCATTGTGATGTCTAAGCCCAAAGTGTCTTGTCTGTGGCTATTGAACATGAAATTAATTTGCTCTTAGGAATATAGTATGTTAATAATAATCAAAAAGATAACACCATTCTAATTAAAAGAAAACTACTTTTTAATCTGTGCAGAAATAGGGAGGTTTTTTTTAAACGTTTCTGGTACTTGCTATATTTCGGATCTGATACGTTTATATAGCTGATGAGATCATGGCTAGATAAGTTTCCTTACTAAAAAAGAGAGGGGAAATCACATAAATGCAAGAGATTTGCCTATTACAGAATTTACATATTTACTTACCTATCTCCTATCAGTCTGTCTTTCTGTCTAGCTTATTTTAATTTGCAAGAGAAACTGATGACTATGGTATAAGTTTCTTACGAACTACTATTGCCAGATAATATATAAATCAGGGTAAATAAAATGTTAGTTCATTAATCCATATTGAAATAAGAGAAAACAAATGTAATAATGGCCGCTAGCTTGAATTACTTTTAAAGAAAATTCAATGCATCCATGGAGGATATGTTATCAATGAACTCTGAGTCACACAAAATCTTAAATTTTAATATAGCTTGGTTTTGACTACCTGACCGTAGTTATTATATAAATCACATGTAAGCCAATTATAGCATAGTATGTTGTATGAATCCAGCTACTGTGCAATTAGGTACATTATAAATTACAATAGAGGTGCACACAAAATGGAAAAAGTTTTTTATTTCAAACTCAAAAGCAAATCAATGCCTCTCAAAAGTTCTGTTGAGCTATTTCAGCCTGGCTGAGGTTTGGCAGAAAGAAAACCTGAAATAAATTAACAATTAAATATCGCAGTAGAAATAAATACCTAAACAATTCAGATATTTTGGTCATGGGAAATAGGATTCAGAATAAGTTCTTACATTACATGTGTATGAACAAACACCAGATGGCAGTAAAGAGATAGAGAAAATTTAAACTTTTTATTGCCATCCAATGAACATGTGTATTTTTGCAGCCAGACTTTTTATAGCTTCCCTAGAATTTGAGACCATTATAAGAGAAAACACTAATCCTGAGCTGAAACCAATAGTCCCTCAGAGCAATTGCTTCTGTTGTTCACTTTGTAGTCATTTTATCTTCAGCTAGGTGCAGAATGATTCCCTCTGTGTCAGACAACATCCCAATTGCAAGAATTTCCAATCATAGCAGCTAAAACAGAATGGAACACCTGAAACACTTGTACCCAGATAATCACAGATCAAAAAATAAATCAGGCCACATTTCTGTCCATATCTGGAACAGACCATTCAAAACACACATATTTCTGTTTAGCTATGGACCATTTGAAATCTTCTGTTCCATGCAAAAGAATGTGCGTTCATCAAACATTTTGGACATTCTTAACTTCTACTATTAGAGTGCTGAAGAAAATATACAGGGGAATGCTATTGCAGCTTTATTCTCAGTTGATAAAAGCATTTGGGTGGCAATGCAGGCTATACAATGATGGGCTAAATTTTCTTTTAATGTATACAAGTTCTTACTTGTCTTAATGAGTAGTTACTTAAAATGGTGTTAGATTATTTGTGTAGTAGAAAACATAAGTGGTCCTCACACATTGCTTTCCAGTTAAATTCTACATCCAATAAGCATTAGTATATATAATCTATATATGTATAAAGAATCCATGTTACTAAGAGTAACATATATTCCTTGTTTTGTAACTGGCACAGAGCTCAAAACTTAATCCACTGGGATATGAACTGAAATAAAGACTTGCTCATAGACATTCTTCTCTGTAATCTCTACCTATCACAGTAAACTTAAATGTTATATCTTGCTTATGTGCTTATCTTCTAAGATTACTATTATTTCCTTTTCTATGCTTTTGGGCCACAATATATCCTTGATATAAATCAGAGGTGAAATCTAAAAATTTTCCCTACCGGTTCTGTGGGCGTGGCTTAATTGGTGGGCGTGGCTTGGTGATCAGATGGATGGCTGGGCATGGCCAATAACAATAAATAATAAAAATAATAAAGTATAAAAAACAATAAGAGGTACCAAAACCAACTTTCACACTTTACACACACACAACACAACGCAACTGACTCAGAGTGTAAAAGCAGCTGCACTTCACACTTCGCACAGCCACAAAAAGCTCAAAAACCAACTTTCACACTTTACACACACACAACACAACTGACACACACACACACACAAATACTACATACAGGTTTCTGAGATTTTGTGTGTTTGTGTAGTTAGAGTAAAACACTACAGAAACACACCAAATCTCAGAAAGCTGCAGAAATATTTTATTTTATTTTATTTTATTTTATTGTGGACTTCAATTCCCAGAGTTCCTCAGCAAGCAAAGCCAGACAGCATTAATCACTCAGTGATGAAATAGATTAGCTAAGTTTAGATTAGTTCTGTCTGGTGCTAAAAGCAAAACTGGGGCTTTCCGGCTGCGAGAAAAGCCATGAGGTCGATCAGTAATCAGGTAAGTGGCTTAGACACTTTTAAAAGGAGTTTTTCTACATGTTTTCTACAGAAAACATGTTTTTTAAGGTTCTGCTGATGAGGAACTCAGGTGAGATCCCCAGAGTAGCCTTTAAATATTTTTTTTTAAAGTCTCTGCAATCTCAGCTGAGGGGTGGGATCCTCAAAGACTTTTTTTTACTTTTAAAGGCATGTTTGGGCTGAAGCAAAACCGGCTTTTAAACGTTTTTTAAAAAAAACACCTCTGCAGATGGTGCGGCTCAGCAGAGGCAGGGGGGCGGGGCCAGGGATTTTTGCTACCAGCAGCTGCCATCGCTACCTAATCGGGGGAGCCGGTGCGAACCGGGAGCATTTCACCCCTGATATAAATCTATATATATCTAAAAACAAAAACCATTCATAAATTAATCACGAAACCATAAAACCTACAAACTTGAAATTTGCCATGTATGTTCCTCTTGGCTTCTAGGTTCTCACTAAGAAAGGATTTTTCGAAATGACCATCAGAGCATTAGTATTTCCTATATTATTATTAACATGCTCTGATGCTAGGGAGTTGTACTCCCCCTCCCCACCTCAAAAGAAATCTGTTCCAAATGCAAAACACAGGACTTTCAGTTTCAGTTTTACATTCACAGCAGCAAGCAGCTTTACTACAGAACACAGCAAATACTATTTGAGTTTCCAAACACCCCTCAACTCTCTCACACACTGACAGGTTGCTAGCCAGATGAATATTGATGGATGCTGCGGGCTGGGATATTCTACTCTCCCTCCCCCTCTGTTCCAACTGCCAGTTGCATTATATTAACACATTCTGATACTACGGAGTTACACATTCTATATTAAATTTCAGGCTGCAAGTGTCAATTTATCAAGCCCGAGCACATAGTTTCATGGCAAGGCACGGGCGTCCAGCAAACAAACCATTATTAAATAGTACCAATCTATCTCTGCATCACAACACTATTAAGCCAATAGGCTAAAATCTGCTATAATTAAATAACCAATAAAATATATTTGATGTCAAAGATAGCTGTGAAGAGATATAATTTCTCTCTTATACAAGCCTATCCTTGAGTATAGGGGACGCGGTGGTTCAGGGGGTAGGACGTTGAGCTTGTCGATCGAAAGGTCGGCAGCTCAGTGGTTTGAATCCCCAATGCTACCGTGTAACGGGGTGAGCTCCCGTTACTTGTCCCAGCTTCTGCCAACCTAGCAGTTTCAAAAGCACGTAAAAATGCAAGTAGAAAAAATAGGGACCACCTTGGTGGGAAGGTAACAGCGTTCCCTGCGCCTTTGGCGTTCAGTCATGCCGGCCACATGATCACGGAGATGTCTTCTGACAGTGCTGGCTCTTCGGCTTTGAAACGGAGATGAGCACCGCCCCCTAGAGTCAGCAACAACTAGCACGTATGTGCGAGGGGAACCTTTACCTTTATCCTTGACTATTCTAGTCCAGTACGATATGGGCAACTTGATATAATTGAGTATGATGTATGTGGTAGATGGGGAGTTCTCGATACTGGTGGAGATAGCATCCAGGAATGAGTTGACCTTATTTGTTAGCTGATTGGACTGAGTCCGTCAGAGCTGTGAGGATATGCCTCAGTTGTTAACACTCCCCAGCTTTTGACTCAGTCCATCAGCTAGGACAGACAGGTCAAAAATTTCTCTGTTCCTTAAGGACATTCCTGGATGCCTTGGATCGAAAGGGGTTTTTCTGGACGTTTCCGTGAGTTGTCATCCGGCTGACTCCCAATTCAATGGTAGAGTTGCTGGATCTCCCTCAGTGGTAAGAGCTTCAGCTCAAGCCACTGAGGGCTCCTTCATCTTCCAGCTTTCAAGGAGACCATAGGTGGTTTCGCGCTCCTTAATTACAGACAGCACAACAGCCCTTAAGAGGCCTTGAGAGAGAGAGAGAGAGAGAGAGAGAGAGAGAGAGACTAGCACCAAGAATCCCTCACAACTCAACTGCCTTGCTTAGTGACAAAAATTTGGCTCTCAATTGTGGTTGTAGGTTGAGGACTATCTGTACAGTATCCACCCTAAATGGAGATTAATATTCAAGAACACATTACATGTTTCATTTTCATGTATTTTATATCTAATCATTGGTATTTCTACTTCCTTATATTTTTAAGGGAAAGGTGAGATTATAGCTGTACAAGTTAAAACTTTCTCATGATTTGCATATTGATAGTAAAATATTGCTTAAATAATATCATTTAAATTGCAAAAATATTGATCTTTCTGTATTACATGTGTTTGTTTTCCATATATTCCTCCTCCTGGTTGCGGACAGTTTTAAAAGCAGATTTTATTTGGGAAATACATGAATTATAAATAGGGAAATTTATATTTATTGAAAGCAGAATTTGTTTGGGAAATACATGAATTATAAATAGGGAAATTTATATTTATTGGCTTGATAAAGAGTGATATTACAGTAGATGTGACTAGGCAATACTAATCTAGGTATACTTCAAATAACATCCCTCAATCTCTTTTGTGAAAAGCCTCTAATCTTTGCAAATATACAAATTACACTTTTTCCTGGCAATTCACAGAGAGTTAATGTACAGTTCTCTTCCAGTCATCAGCAGAAAGATGAGAGGGTCCTACAAGATGGACCTATTGAAGTCCTCCATCTCTTTCCTCCCCCTGTTGCGAAATGGGAAAGAAATGTGACTCTCTTCCCCCTCCTGTCTTCAGCCTGAATGGGATACCAAGGATTTTTGTTTTTCCTGAAGAGATTGCAAAGAAAATAACAGATCATCTCTGAAACATTGACAAAGATGGCTTTCCTGCTATAAGTCAGTACAACATACGGTAACGTACTTATCTGTGGCCCAGCAATTTGAAATGTCTTTCCAGATTTAGTTTGACTCAGAATTTCCAATCTAATAAAGTTTAGAAAGATAAAAGAGGAAATGCAATAAAAAAGTGTTAGAGGTGTTTTAAAAGAGCAACCTAAGCAGGGTGGGTGAAGAGAAAGAAGATAAATCAGTTGAGCATAGCATATCTCCATTTTTTATGTGCATCTTTTTTCCAATTTAGATTTCTCCTGTTGTTTTTTTCTTTATGCGTGTGCCAGTGCAATCATTTACTTTTGAATGGATATTTTCTCATGATAATCTTTTATATATGTGTCCATGGAACTCTTCAAACAATGTCAAACAAGCCCAAAAATGTTTGGGAGCTTCTGAGACAATTAATTATATCCGATTTTTAGATTTATTTTTTTCATTTTTTGAGATAGCTAGGCAATTTTTTATCCTGACCTAGAGATTAAGAAGAACTGAAGAATGAGAAGTCTTAAAGTTTTGAATATCAATGATAATTAGAAGCAAACAGTGGGTATTGTTATTATCACTTGATTATGCTATATTAATAATTGGGAATAAGTTTGCATTTATTCTTAGAAAAAGTTTCTATTTTTCATACCAAGACAGGTGAATAGTTTGTCCCATTCATTTCAGATCTTTTCTGATAGAGATATTCAGATATTCAATTTATTCAGATAAATTCTGTCATGTACCTGGCTAATTTTTATGTCACTTTTATTTGATATCACATACATACTAATGTGTTTATCTTATCCCATTAATTCTTAAAAGTATAGTACATAGGTATTGCTTATTTGGGGGATAAATAGAATGCATGGTGAATAGGATGGAAGTAAAAGAGGAAACTATCCAAGATAATGAAGAAATTCAGTTGTATTTCAAAGCAAACTTGTGGGAGCTGTATCTCCCAGATGGAATGTGGTTCAGAGGTGAAATGCTCCCAGTTCGGACTGGATCGCCCAATCCGGTAGCGATGGCGGCGGGTGGTTCGGAGAACCGGTAGCAAAAATCCCTGCCCCCCCATGCCCAGCTGAGTCACGCAATCATCAGAGGGTTTTTTTTTTTACTTTTAAAAGCATTTTTTCTTCAGTCAAAAAAATGCTTTTAAAAGTAAAGGAAAAAAAGCCTCTGATGATCGAGTGGCCCAGCTGGAATTGTTAGAACCCTTTAAAAGCATTTTTTTACAACCGCTTTGGCCGAAGAGGTTGTAGAAAAAATGCTTTTAAAAGTAAAAAAAAAAAGTTGGCCATGCCCACCCAGTCACACTATCCCTACTGCGAAGCTACGCCCACAGAACCGGTAGTAACAAATTTTACATTTCACCCCTGATGTGGTTCTTCAGAATTTGGGTATTGGAAGATGATCCCTCAGCAAAACTTTTCTCAGATTTTATAACCTAATCTAAGAGCTACATTTACATTTATTTTTCTTTTAAAATGTAATAGCTACTTGGAACTGTTTGAAAGCATAACAGCTGCCACATACCTTAGAAAAAGGGCTGCAAATACCTCTGGGAAAAACAGATTCTCTTCTCCCCTCCCTCCCTCCCTTCCAATTAGACTTCCACATGCAATTCTTAATTATTTGTTTCACTCCACTCTAATATATCAGATGTCAGTTGTATATGGGTGTAGAGTTTAATCATTTACATTAAACTAATTATTCAGCAAAATTGGATATACAAATCATTAGAAATGTTATCATATATGTTGCTAGTTCTATAAATTCACCAGTTTTTTAGTTAAGTTCCTAAATTCCAAAAAAAGTCTTTATCTGGATTAAAAAATAATTCAAATATAAATTTAAAATAATTTTTAATTACCAGGTAAAAATTAAATTCAACTTTGTTTTAAGTAAGTAAAATTCCAGCTGATATTATAGTTCACACTATGAATGCATTAAATCATACCCTCCTTTGCATATGTAAGTAGAATAAACTGCTATTCAGTTATCGAAGAATATAAAATAGAAAGATTCCATATTAGTCCACAAGGGGGCCCCAGGAAACAGCAAGTTCCTTGCTAAGTCTGTAGGTAAGAGAAAGTGGCTTTTTAATATAATAACAAAAAAGTTAACTTTTTATGGTACCAGCAATTTTGATATTTTTTTACAAATTTAGAATAGAAGGACATTTATATTTACAAAATGTAATGAAAAAAAGATTAATATTTGGAATATGTAGGGAAATTCCCTGAGATATTTGATGCGAAATAAACATTTATTCTGAATTTATTAACTTTCTTACAGGTATTTTAAAGAAATTAGCCCTATTTTCTGTCCAAATATATTTCTGTTTAAATCGTGGATTCAGAATACTGTCATTTTGTAGTAATAAAAGTACAGGTATTATTTTAAAACATACTGTGCAGACTAAAAAGAACAATTATTCCAATAGCACAGATTTAAATGTGCATGTAGTCCTTATTTAACAACTGCCTCATACACAATAATTCACAATTATGAAAGTGATGAAAAGTAATTTTGCCTTTAATCCTCCCATTTATGGCCTTCACAAGTCTGTAAAGCAAATGAAGCTGAAGTAAGATCATAAGTATAGTCATAATTTCAGTTAACAAAGACTACGTTTAATGACCAAGTTGCCAGTCTCAATTGTGATTGCTGAACAAGGACTACCTGTATATGAAAGTGCTTTTCAGCAGTTGGACCTCACCTGTTCCTAAGCCAATTTGCCTGTCCTTAGGATTTAAATCCAAACATAAGTGGAATTTCTTTGAAGGACTTTGCAAACTCTTCAGTTTACTCCATTTGTATAAAATAAATCATATGAGATTTATAAAGAATAAAAAAATATTTATACAGAAATTGTTATGTGTATATAACGTAAGTAGGGATGACCTCCATGTGATGGCAACGTGATAGGGTTCGGGCGATCCTCTAGTCAAGGATCGCCGGAGTTCAGCAAACCCCCAAATGCCACCCCTGGCTGGCCACACCCGCCCCTCCCAGGTGTCTCCAAGCCGTTCTTCGTTCCAGGTAAGTGCAGGGGCCATGCAGGGGGTCTGGGAGAGCAAAAAAACAGGCCTATCGGGGGTTTCGGAAGTCTGGAAATAGGCCTGTTTCTGGCCTCCGAAGGGCTCTGGATCCCAAGGGAAGCTGTTTTCGCTCTCCCAGAGGCTTGAGGAAAGCCTCTGGAGCCTGGGAAGGGAGAAAAATGGGCCTTCTGGAAGTCTGGAAACGAGCCTCTTTCCAGCCTCTGGAGGGCCTCCGGACCCCAGGGGAAGCAGTTTTCGCTCTCCCGGAGACTTGAGAAAAGTCTCCGGAACCTGGGGAGGGCGAAAAGTGCCCCTCCCCCACTGTGGTGCAAGTGGCCAACTAGGCCATGCTCACCCAGCAACAGGGCAGCGAACCTGTTGCTAAAGAATCTGAAGCCCACTCCTGGGCTAATGTATATAAAATGGCAAAGGTAGAATTGAAACAGTAAAGGAAATGCATGTTAAATGGAAAATACAGTGAAAAATAAAACACGTGGCAAAGTTAGGTCCAAAAGATAATTAAGCTTATACCTGTGTGTGGCCAAAAGATTCTCAGAGCAGTTCACTGGTTTTAAATAAGTTATAACCACACAAAACATTTATCTTAAATGATAGCTTCTATTTATGTACACTTAGAAGAGCATCTTAAATTAATGGTGCTATAAATCTTGATCTTTCCTCCACATCTTTTGTACAAATGGCTGAAAGTGCTTGAATGGTACAATAATTTGGAGCGCTAAAGTGGACTTATTTTATTTATTTGTATCCCAACTTTATTAATTTTACTAATAATTCAAAGCAATGAACATATCCAACATACCTTACTCTATTCTCCCTACAGCAACAACCCTATGATAGGTTAGGTTAAGACTGGTCCAAAGTTATCTGGCTTTCATGGCTAAGGGGGAACTTGAACTCACAATCTGCCATTTTCTAGCTGGTACCTTGTCTTTGTAGTATAAAAGAGTAGATTTTGGGGATATTTTTTTTTTTTTTGCCTTTTTTCTTTGTAAATTGTGAATAGAATTTCTGCATTGCTTGAAAATTTAATTGTACTTCAACTGATTTCTGGCTGTTGAAGATCATTGGCTTAGGGCCTGGGTACTTACGGGATCGCCTGCTGTTACCACATACCTCCCACCGACCTGTACGCTCTCACAGAGAGGGACTTCTCAGGGTGCCGTCCGCCAAGCAATGTCGGCTGGCGGCCCCCAGGGGAAGGTCCTTCTCTGTGGGGGCTCCCACCCTCTGGAACGAACTTCCCCCGGGTTTACGCCAAATACCTGACCTTCGGACATTCCGTCGCGAACTGAAGACACATCTTTTTATTCGCGCGGGGCTGGCTTAAATTGATTTTAACAAATTTTTAAATTCTTAGAAATTAATTTTAAATGGGGTTTTTTAGCTTATTATATATTTTACTTCTCAGGCCAATTTTAAAATAAGTTTTTTAACTGCATTTTAAATTTGTATATTGTACCGTCTGTTTTATTCTTGCCTCTACACCGCCCTGAGTCCTTCGGGAGAAGGGCGGTATAGAAATCAAATAAATAAAATAAATAAATAAATAAATTTTAAAAATAACTGATTTGTGAATATTTGGATAACTTCTCACTGATTAACTGGAGAATTATAAATATTATATTTAATGTATAAATTATATATATCTATATATATCAGTTATTTTTTTAACAAAACACATTTTTAAAGATGTTCATAATATATGCTAAAATGGCTATATCTAAACCAAACTGTCTTTCAAGCTAAATATGTAAGTAAGAATAGAGATTTTATATTTCTCCAAATGTATCTCCAATTTACTTCTCCACACTTAATTGTGGTCTAAAAAATATTCTATCCACCCTCTTTTGCTCAGATTCCTATTTTCCAGAGAGCAATATTTTTTGATTTTTAAAAAACACATTCCCGAAGGTTTCTAATTAAATAATGTCTCTCCTGGAAGCAAATAAATGTGAATCTGAGCTTTCTTGTTTTTGAACCATTAATCCAGGCAAAAATCCCAGAATCTTCCAAGAGTTCTTTAAATATGTAAGTTAGTTAAAGATAAAGCTTCCCCTCGCACATATGTTCTAGTCGTTCCCAACTCTAGCAGGGGGGGGTGCTCTTCTCCGTTTCAAAGCTGAAAGGCCAGCGCTGTCCGAAGATGTCTTCATGGTCATGTGGCCACCATAACTAAACGCCAAAGGCACATGGAACACTCTTACCTTCCCACCAAAGGTGGTCCCTATTTTTCTACTTGCATTTTTTACGTGCTTTCAAACTGCTAGGTTGGCAGAAGCTGGGACAAGTAACAGGAGCTCACCCCATTACACGGCACTAGGGATTCAAACTGAACTGCTGACCTTTTGATCGACAAACTCAGTGTTTTAGCCACTGAGCCACCACGTAAGTTACAAAAGCCCAATTAAATTTTAGATTTATTTTTCTATTTTATAAATAAAATAAAAGTAAGGGCCGTGGGTGGCTCAGGCTGTAAGATAGCCTGTTATTAAACACAGCTGCTTGCAATTACTGCAGGCTCGATTCCCACCAGGCCCAAGGTTGACTCAGCCTTCCATCCTTTATAAGGTAGGTAAAATGAGGACCCAGATTGTTGGGGGGGCAATAAGTTGACTTTGTATATAAATATAGAAATAGAATGAGACTATTGCCTTACACAATGTAAGCCGCCCTGAGTCTTCGGGGAAGGGCGGGATATAAATGTTAAAAAAAAAAAAAATAATTGAAGGTTTCGTAAAACAGTTTTTGGTCTGAATCTCACAGGTTACTTTTTACAAGCACATGCTGCATTTAATACAGCATGTCTCAAACTATAGTTCTAATACAATACAGGACATGACTATTCAGTCTATAATTGTATATTTCTTAATATGTTCTGAAATACATAAACCAGCTTCATATTAAATCAATATTAGACAGATTGGTATTGCCAAGGTTGAAAATTTCATATATGGATCTCTTTTTGAATAGAGTAGAACAGAACAGAACAGCAGAGTTGGAAGGGACCTTGGAGGTCTTCTAGTCCAACCCGCTGCTCAGGCAGGAAACCCTTTACCATTTAAGACAAATGGTTATCCAATCTCTTCTTTAAAATTTCAGTACTGAAGCATTTACAACTTCTGCAAGAAAGTTGTTTCACTGATCTAATTATTTTAACTGTCAGGAAATTTCTTCTTAGTTCTAGGTTGCTTTTCTCCTTAATTAGTTTTCATCCGTTGCTTCTTGTCCTGCCTTCAGGTGCTTTGGAGAATAGCTTGACTCCTTCTTCTTTGTGGCAGCCCTGAGATACTGGAACACTGCTATCTTCTGCATTTCTATGTAGAAGAATCCAAGTGGTATAATTTAACTAGCTAACATAATAGTCATATAAACCTGAAAGTTACCGTTTGTATTTAAAGTACTTCTTGCATATGTATCTTGGTAATATTTCACCATATGCAAATCATATTTTGTCATATCAATCTCCACTGTATACTTTTGACATACAGAAATATCAATGTCAGGGATGGGCAACCTCAAAATTCCTTTGACTATAATTGGTGGTTTCTGCCATTTTGAGGCAGGAAGTCTGTGGAAAGTGTGGTATAAGGCTTAACACAGCTTAACCAAAATCAATGATTTCAAAGTAACTCTGTTAAAAGCATGTATCTAAGAGGGCAAAATTTACCCTCTATTTATATCTTTGTCTTGTCTACTATGTCTTAGCTTAGTATGTTAAATATGGCATAAGAGACCAAAAAATTATCCACAAGATAAGAAAGTAAAAAGTGAAATTCAAACTTCAAAAATTATTTATATTTAAACATTCTATAGAAGACATGTCTGAATATTTCAGCTAGCCTTTATATTTTTAAAATTTTTATACACTTTGTAGGATGAAATATGAACATGAATAGCAATGACAATTTGGAGTAAATACTAAACCTTCATAATAGTACATAATTGTTAATATCTGAATGGCAGTTAGATGAAAGTAACTCAGCTGTTCCACTCAGTGCAATTGATATACTCTCTTCTGCTGCATTCAAGAATGTATTCATTCTAATTGGCTATTATTAAAATTTTGCATTTTTGAAAGATCTTGAAAAAATTGCTTAATATAATTCAGTGGCATATAAATTTCATAACAAAGCTATATCATTTGGCAAACAAGAATAACAACATTTTGTTCAAATATTCAGTTCTGTTTCATTCTGTAACAAAGAATGTGTTTGTCTGATTTTATAATCTGAAAATAGTTTTCTTGCATGTCTGCCCCATTGTTGGATGAAAAGATCCAGAGCAATGAAGATTCATTGCTCCAATGCCCTAGGGGTACGTATACTCCTGTAAAGATCAGCTAATATTTGCCATAGGATAGACCCTGCTCCAGATAAGGAAGGATAGTCCTAAACTGTAAAAGGGGATAGACATCACTGTAATTATAAGTGTATTTTGGTTTTTATTGATGAAACTCTTTCAAGATTTTTAAAAACCTTTAAAGATAATATGAATTGGCTAAATAATTTGTGTACAGGTAGTCCTTGAATTAAGACCTCAATTGAGCCCAAAATATCTGTTGTTAAGTGAGACATTTGTTAAGTGAATTTTGCCCCATTTTACGACTTTTCTTGCCACATCTGTTAAGCGAATACATGCATCTATTAAATTAGTAACATTTTATTAAGGGAATCTGTCTTTCCCCATTGACTTTGCTTGTAAGAAGGTTGGAAAAGGAGATCATGTGACTGACCCTGGAATGCTGCAACCGTCATAAATTTGAAGCAGTTGCCAAGCATCTGAATTTTGATTATGTAACCGTGAGGATGTGGCAATGGTTGTGTAAAAAATGGCCATAAGTCACTTTTTCACAGCCATTCTAACTCTGAATGGTCATTAAATGAATTGTTGTAAGTTGAAGACTATTTGAAATGTGAAACTTCCAGCAGGGTACTCATGAGCATTATTGTGCCTGCAGAATTTAATAAATTTTATTTATTAAATTCATTTGCCACTCATGTCATCATGAGGTGACTTTGGGAGGCTTACAATGTTAAGTTGCTAGTTCTTTTGGGGACCTCTGTTCTACCCGATTCTGAGCTTTGAAAGATGTAATAAATTATATGTGTTGTGTTGCATAATAAAAAACTCAGGCTGTAGCCTTCTACTTTTCCAAATAAGTCTTCTAGCTATTCCTTAGCACTGGGTTAATGAATTTGTTTTCCTCGGGTCTATTAGGCAATATACCAGCATATTTTTGTACTTCCTTTAGTGCTGAACCCTATTCTGCCTCAGCGATGAGGCCAGCAGTTGCTGCTTTCCTCACATATTTAATGTAAGACAACTTAAGGAAAGTGATTGGTGCATTTCCCTGGCATAAGCTGCTAATGGGAGAAACATCCATCATTCAGCCTAAGAGAGCGGGTGGGTTTTGACAGATTTCTAGACCATCTATCAGATGGTACGTCTTTATGGCAGATTCTGCTTAGTAAAATACTCAGGTCTCTACTGTAGGTAAAACATGCCTAGAGTCATGAACAGGTTTTCTTATAACTTATTAGTGTCTTTCTGCTAAAGGGAGTTTTTAAAATCAAATTATGTCTATCAAATTATGAGAATATTTATGATATTTCTAAAATTATGTCTGTGTTTAATTGGGTCCTCTAATATCAGCTATTGCCTCTCAGAATTAAGTTAATTATTTTCATTACTTACTGATTTTTAGATAGGTTAACATTAACAACTTAGTCATTTCATAACATTAATTGTTAAAATAAAGCTAGAATAAAATAACAGAGCTGGAAGGGACCTAGGAGGTCTTCTAGTCCAACCTCTTGCTTAGGCAGGAAACCCTACACCACTTCAGACAAATGATACAATTAAAAGATACTGAGTATACTTGTAGATAAATGGAGAATTTTAGATTCCAATATACACCCCAAATTACATTTGGTTATGCTCTCAGTGTACATAAAAAGACGTGTATGTGTGTATGTATGCATATAATCACCCTTATATACTGATCAAACCCTTGAATTTTTAATTTAAAATACTATAAAAAGTATGTTCCTCCAGATAACTCTTACAATCGTAAAAATATGTCTATACATATACAACTAAAACATAAATTAAAATCAAACATTAAAACCTAAGGACACATGGGGATGGAGTGGAATGTGTGTGAGGTGGGATCTGTTATTATTCAATCAATCACCTCTACTGTGCTATTCCCCTAGTGGATTCCCAAGCCAACTGTTTACCAAGGCCTTGAATTGCACCCGGAAACAGACCAGTAACTGATGCAGCTTGCAGAGCAGTGGTGTTACAGGGGCCATTTTGGGGGGCCCTAAAACTTCTTCCACTGCACCAGCTGTAGCTTCTAAATACTCTTCAAGGGTAGCCCATTTTAGAGCACATTACAATAGTCCAACTATGGGATGACCAGGGACTGAATGACAGCGCAGGGAATCCTGATCCAAGAATGGCTGCAAGTGACTCACAACACGAAGTTGTGCAAATGCTTTCCTAACCACAATGCCACCTGCTTCTCGAGCAGGAGCTGCAAGTCCAGGAGAACTCCCAAGTTGCTTCATCCATTCTGAATGAAGTTTGATTAACTATCATTATATTGGGGTGGCTAATTTACTTTCTAGATTTAATTTCATGGTCATGTTTTAATTTCAATGTTTATACAGAAGAGAATTATTGGAAAAATATTCTTAACCTTTACATACTTTATAAGCAATATTTTGTAAATAAGTATTAGGATGCTAGTATAAAATAGGTTTACAATGTGTATTTACTCTCCTTACCAACAGCCTAGTTTCAGACTTCATATATTCCTCAGAAATGTTCAGGTGGTTATTAAAACAAATAGATAAAATAGTTGTCTCAGCACAAAGTACAGGTAGCCCTCGACAGAAAACAGTTCCTTTGGTGACCAGTCAAAGTTAAAATAGTACTGAAAAAAGTAATTTATGACCATTTTTCACACTTACAACCATTGCATCATCCCCATGGTCACATGATCAGAATTCAGACACCTGGCAACTGACTCATATTTATGACGGTTGCCTTGTCTTGAGATCATGTTTATTATCCCCCTTGCGACCTCCTGACAAATAAAGGCAATGGGGAAGCCAAATTCACTTAACAACTATGACAAGAAAGATTGTAAAATGGGGCAAAACTCACTTAACAAATGTCCCATGGATGACTGAGAATCTCTGTAGACATTCACTTAACAGATATTTCACTTAGCAACAAAAATTTTGGACTCAGTTGTGATTGTAAATTGAGGACTACCTCTAATTTTATTTTAATCTTCATCAATATTTTTATCGTTTCCTTCGTATCACCTGTTGCTGCAATGATATCTTTGGCTTTCATATATTGCCACTGCTGTATCTATATTAGCAAGTGAGAATGTGGCTATTCACAATGATCACTTGGACGTATAGAGTAAGCACCTGTTCAGTTTATATTAGCCAGTTTCTGTTTGTAGAATTTGTCATAGTTCCTTCTAATACTGTAAATGATGCCAGGGTGATTTAGTTGTTGTTGTTAGTTGCAAAGTCGTGTCCAACCCATCGCGACCCCATGGACAACATTCCTCCAGGCCTTCCTGTTCTCTACCATCCTCTGGAGTCCATTTAAACTCATGCCTACTGCTTCAGTGACTCCATCCAGCCACCTCGTTCTCTGGTGTACATAAAGAAAATGGCTTCTAACAATATTTTTAAGGTTTCATAAACCCATAAGAATTAATATAGGAATATCTACACTGCCCTCCACTGTTCACTTCTTTCAGTTCAGATCTGCATATAACTAATACATTTCTGATTCAGTCACTTTATACATTAGATTAATGGGGAATATAATGTACTGTATATAATCTGTATAATCTACTTGAACATAACCTTCAAAATGTATCTCCTAAATACTGTTTTTATTTAGAAATGTTTGTAAATAAACTTTCTACCCTACATTTTTATTTACTCAAAGTTTACCAATGTCTTTCTGGAGTAATTATATCTTAAATTTAATTAAGAATTGGGTGACTATTGTTAAAAATCCTTCATCCGAATTCCATTATTTAAAATTACATATAATATATAAAATTAATTTTATATAACTATTTATCGTGTTAAAAGCTATTCTGCTAATTGGGAAGATGGGAAGTGAGGAATCAAAAAGGATTAGACATGCCCCTGAAAAAACATTAATCTCTAAAATCCTTACAATTATGTTCATAGTATAGTAAAAGTTGTGAATATTCTCGATTTAGAAAATATCTTTGCTGATTTTTATGCTTTGGTAATAGAAGGAATAAAGTAACAAAATGTTTTAATTTTTTGAGATTATATATTTTAATCATTTTCTGTGCAGTATTTTTTATTTATTTCATATCCTGCTTTTATTATTTTTATAAATAACTCAAAGTGGTGAATACCCACAATAGACTTTAAATCCTCACTTAGCTTCTGTTGAGCATTTCAAGCATCTATAACACAAAGTCAGAAAAACTGAAGTTTTACCATTTGTTTTAATCTGAGTGGCATTTGTTGTTCCTATACTTTAAATATAAATTAACTTATTTGAAGTCTTTATCAATTAATTCTTTTCAAATCTATACAGTAATTTTTCTACAAACTTCAGTAGTGCAATTACGGATGTTGATTCGTGTTCATTTCTTAGAGCTTCAGCATAGATAGATATCAACCTGCCTAACGTTTTACTAAATTTAGTCAGTCACGAGTATCTAGATGGAGGGATGGGTAAAAGAGCCAATAACAAAATGAGTATTGTAGTTCCATGACGCAAACTCCTCCCTTTGAATCTTTTGAAATCCATGAGACTTACTGTCAGGATTAATCTTTTAATTACATTAAAAGGATCATACCTGCAGGTTTTAAGAGTGACAACATCTTAGCAATTCTGTTTTATTTGTGTTTTAATCTGAATTATTTACTTTTTTCCCCTGTTAAAATATTCAATTTCCTGCATTTTTAAACTTGATTTTTAATATTAATATTTACTACCATTGTTTTATTTCGGAATGACCTTATTTAAAAATGTATGAGGCTATTTATAATTGACTCTGTGGCAGTGATTAAAGAGGTGTGAATAATAGGTTAGAAAATGTTGACAGCTCCTTGTTTGCTAGTCTGCCGTTAGCACATTTATGATGCTCAATCCTACCTCATTTATTGTAAGACAATATCTGCATTTGGCATCTGCTTACTAATGTTATGTATTCTTGGGAGGCCACTGAATTTTGAGTTAGTAAATTACTCATAAATCATTCTACATGAGCATTTCACAATCATACTTCATTTATGAGTTGACGGGTAATATTTGTTGATTTATTCAATTTCTATAGCAGCCCATCTCAAACAGGTGACCCTGGGCACCCATATATCATTTCTAATTATGTATTTATCAGAAATATTTTGAGTAAATTTTATTACTTAAAATGTGCTCAAGTATGAAACCAATATTTTGATATCAGAATTTATATCGAAGCACTCAAAACCATGGTAAAATCCATTTTCTAAACAATACATTATTTTGAAGCAATGTTATTGCATAATATTCCTATATCTAGCTATATAGGAAGTAAAGTTTTGAATACATGATAGAAGTAAGAGGCAGACTCTGAAAATTAGGGAAACTAACATAATTAAGTGCATATTTTCCTTATTTTGGCCTATACTCCAACGAATTTAATTGGGCTTACTTTTCAATAAATGAACATCAAATTGCACTGCATAATAAATAATGGATTCTGATTTATTTATTTCTTTTTACAATAGCAACTGCTATATGAAGAGAGCAGACTCATTGGGTATATGTTCCAATTGGATGAATTTTGAAACAACTAAGGATTCACCATGTTCTTAGAACTCTCACACATGCTTTTCGCTTACATCTCCTGATCACTATAAACTTAACAATTGTCACAAAGTGAAGATAGATATGTCCATGCTAAGGTACAGATTACAAAATCAATATCACAGTTAAGTGGTAATTTTTTTCCCTGATTGTGCAATATCATCTTATAAACTGGAGATTGCTATCCTATGTAAAGAACTTTCTCTGTATAGCAAAATATACAGGGAGGAAATAGATTTTTTTCTCTTTAGCATGATATTTTATTTAGGCAGAAATGTTTTAAAATGCAAGAGTGCCATTTTTGAGTGGTAAAAATAGACCCATGACTAAAATACTCTAAAAGATCCATTTACATCTGATCTCTATAGAGAGGTATAATTTTAAATAATATTGCTCTTACCTTAGACACTCTGGATTATATTTCTGAACCCTCTCTTTTTCACAGACACATTGAAAGAGATAAATATGTCTTTCTTCAGTGTTTTTTAGCTATTCAGGAAGCACTGATTTCTACTTAATATTTTTCCTAAGTAAACAAAGATAACCAGTGACGTTTCTGACCCCAGACCTTTCACAATCTATGATTGTATCTACCTTTTTCCTAAAATAGGAAATGTCTGGCCCAACTTTATTGAATATTAACTAGGTAATGTTTAATTTATGGTCATTGTTCAGCGATACATAGAATTGCAAAATACTGTATATCAGATATTAAAAGTAAATGTTAATTTTTAGACCATGTCTAATACAGAAAAACACCACAGCTATTCTGACCTATTCTTATTCTAAGGCAGGGCAATATTTCTCTGCAGCAAAAAAAAAAAAAATTAAGCAAAAGCAATGGCAAAGTTACTATATAACGGGTCCCTATTCTTCACCTCAGCAGAGGGAGGATGCTACCCAAATTTCTGGAATCAGTTTTGCAAGTCCCTAAACATACTTTCATTGCAGTTCTAAAATCAGAATTGGGAGTCTTGGAACTGGATTGCTATTCTTAGCTATTTCCCTATTATATCCAGTCGTATTATTTTGAGTATAGGTATTTAATGTACATTTTGCTGACTATGTTCAGGAGACTAGGCAGCAATGTAGGGTCTTTTTTATAGATTGGCACAAATAATTGCCATTGCCCAGTCTTTCAGAATATGAGTCAAATTGTCAGGAAAAGTAAAGTGTGCTGCCATTATGGAGTCGACCAGTTACTGCACAGGTAGTCCTCAACTTACAACAGTTCACTTAGTGAGTGACCTTTGAAGTTATAATGGCACTGAAAAAAGTGACTTATGGCCATTTTTCACACTTATGACAATTGCAGCATCTCCAGGGTCATGTGATTTACATTTGGCTGCTTGACAACTGATTCACATTTATGATGGTTGCAATGTCCCGGGGTCATGTGTTCACTTTTTGCAATCTTCTGACCAGCAAAGTCATTGGGTAGACTGGATTCATTTAATAACTCTGTTACTAATTTAACTGCCATGATTCACTTAAGAAATGTGGCCAGAAAAGTCATAAAATGGGAGAAAATTAATTTAACAAATTTACCACTTAGCAACATAAATTTTAAGCTCAATTGTGGTCATTAAGGTGAGGACTACCTTATAGTCATATAAGCAGGGCCAAAGTCATTACCAAAGGCTGATTTATTAGTTGTTGCACCTTCCTTACAAAAACTTTTTACCATCTTGAAAGTAGGGTACATTGCTAGCCTCCTGCTCATTTACCCCCCACACCCTATCAAAATCAGCTAGCTTGTTATTCTCATTAAATCCATTAAATTCGAACAAATTTGCTAAGCTGGTTAGAATGCAACTATTGAGTGATTATCTTAATCAGGCATTCTGTCCGTTTTGCTCTCCTGCCTCTCTTTTCCCTCCTAAATCAACTTGATGAAATTTGTCAATATGTTTCATGAAACATAAGAAACAATTTAAAGTAATGGGAAAGGATTACTATCCGGAATGCTCGTTGTTACCTGAAATTAGGCTACTAAATTAAGCACATTTTTTCATACAGTAATATAGTTAAGTATTCCAAATTGTTTAGGGAAATTACCTTCTGTTGTTCCATTAGGAGTGCTGAAATTTAAACAGTAGATTAGTTGGGTTAAGTAGAAGGGGAAGCCAGAAAAGGTGGAGATTCTATCTTTAAATTTGCTTTTTACTATACAAATACTAATTTTGCAGACACTGGTGGAAATTTGCATACAATTTGGCATTGAAATCTTCACCAATTACAGGAGTAAGGAAAGGAAAGTATATCTTCACCAATAGAATTTTCAAGTTTATCACACAGGTGATAAAGATTGACAGACATTGAAAATGAAAAGACTAACAGCACCAATATTAATAACAACAGATAGTCATCATTGGGTGTCTGCAAGAGGGGGGGGGATGGAGCTTAGCATGTAAAGCTGTAGATACCGTTATGCCCAATTCCCACTTGGTCTTTTTTTTCTGGTTGAGGTTGCCTTTAAAGTAAATGTAATATAGTAAACCTATGAAACTAGATGTCAGCTTTGGAAGCCATACTAGGCTGAAGGCTTCCATACACTGCCACAATTCTCCTCTGTGGGGTTTTCTGGAACACTGACATTAGATATTTTTAATCGGTTTACTATATGCAATATAATAAATCCAATATAATTAAAAGGCAAATTTTCTGCAAGAGAATTATATCATATTTTGTTAGAGCATCTACAAATGCAGCATTGTTTCTCTTTTTATTCCATTCAGTGATATTCCAAGAGATAAGTAATAGGGACCTTGTCAAGTTAAATGTCACTCTGAATAGACTACTGTATTTTACCCCCCAAAAGAGGGTGAAAATCTGGGTGCGTCTTATATGCCGAATGTAGCCCCCTCCATCCACTCCCCCCAATCTAGCCAGGAGGAAAGAGAAAGTGAGACTGTGGAAAAGGAGGAGGAGGAGGGTGTGAGGCTCTGCAAATTGTCTTGGGGAATTGAGGAGGAAAACGCAATGCATGGAGGGAATGCTCTTTTTCCTCCCCGATTGCCCAAAGCAATTCACAAAGCCATGCACCCTCCTCCTCCTTTTCTGCAAATTGCTTCGGAGAATTGAGGGGAAAAAATGCCGGAAAATGCAATGCAGGGAGGCAACACTCTTTTTCCTCCCTGATTGCCCGAAGCAATTCACAAAGCTGTGCGCCCTCCTCCTCCTTTTCTGCAAATTGCTTCGGAGAATTGAGGGGAAAAAATGCCGGAAAATGCAATGCAGGGAGGCAACACTCTTTTTCCTCCCTGATTGCCCGAAGCAATTCACAAAGCTGTGCGCCCTCCTCCTCCTTTTCTGAAGTTGGCTTCTGCTGGTGGCTTGCTGGGCACTGCACAGGAGGTGTAAGGCAAGGCGCTGCCACCCGAAAACTGTTGCCACGATCTCTGCTGCCTGGAACCGCCCAAAAACGCGATGCTCTTTTTTTGCCTCTGCACACCCCATTTTTGGAACTGGGGAGGCAGCGGAGATCTCCAGGTGGTGGAGATCACAGCAACACTGGTTTTGGGTGGCAGTGCCTTGCCTTTTGCCCCCTGCGCAGCGCCTGCTTCGCCAAGCAAATCCCAACCTCTGCACTTCCCCAGGCCGCTTCCAGAATCAGGGTCTGACCAAGGCAGCAAAGGCGCAGGGAGCTTGCTGGGAAGCCCGGCACTGGGAAGCCTGGCACTGTGTTTACGTGATGGCAGCATCCAGGAGGACTGAAGTGCTAGGCAGGAAGACGGGGCGTCTCGAGAGTGGAGCCTTCAGTGCCAAGTCCCTCTTCCGCCCCATAAAAATCATCCCCCACCCCACCTACTCCAGTTAAATAGACTGATAGGATTTGTTTTAAACTGATAAAAAAAATTGTGCTACCCGTTATCAAAATCCGAATGGAAGTGAGGACGCCGCTGATCCTGATGCTGATAGGCAGAGGCACAATTCTTTTTTTTTCTTGTTTTCTTCCCCCAAAATTAAGGTGCGTCTTATAAACCGAAAAATACGGTATAGTATTTCCTGTTACTAGTTCCTCTTTTAATATCAGGTCCAAGCCTGAAGACAATACAGTGAAATCAAATTGATTACATTCTTTATTTGCTTACACCTGTTATTGTTCATTTGTTAAGTCATGTCCAAATCTTCACAATCCTATGGATCATAACATGTCATTGCATACATTTAATGGGCAGAAACTCCTAACTAAAGCTATAGCCGTCTGCCCTATAGATATATCTTCGACAGACTCTAGGTGTGGCTAACCTGAACCTCTTCCCCCCTCCCTCATGCATCCAGGGACTGCACAGCCTCTTAATTTGGGTTTCTCTCTGGAATGAACTG
Source organism: Ahaetulla prasina (assembly GCF_028640845.1). Classification (NCBI taxonomy): domain Eukaryota; kingdom Metazoa; phylum Chordata; class Lepidosauria; order Squamata; family Colubridae; genus Ahaetulla; species Ahaetulla prasina. The sequence continues at coordinate 128,337,979 of NC_080542.1, forward strand.
CCTTCTCTCTGGGAAAACTCTATGCTGCTAAGAATTCCCTCAACTGTTTCACCAACTGCACATTCCATCACATCTGGTTCCTCCAAATTCGAGCTAAAATAGACAGTGGTGGGATTCAGCCAGTTTGCACCACTTCAGGAAAACCGGTTGTTAACTTTCTGAGCAGTTTGGGAAACTGGTTTTTGGAAGAAATCATTAGGACAGAGAACCGGTTGTTAAATTATATGAATCCTGCCATGAAAATAGACCTTAGGTGATGTTGCCTCCCTGATGACAGAATTAGAATAGAAAGGGGAGCCTTTTACATAGTTATAGTGCCATTGTGCAATGGTGTTTTTCATAATCTTTTGTAAGATGTACAACTATGTGCCTGCATTGCAAACAGGAACAAGATCTGTTGCTCAGTGACAGAACACATGCTTTGCATGCAATATGCCATAGGTCCAACCCTGACTATCCCAGTTAAAATGTTCAGATAGCAGGTAATTTGGAGGAACTTCATCACAGGTCTTGAAAACTTTCATCATGAGATTTAATATTCTGTGTCTTGAGGTCTCTCAAATGGTATTATGATTAAAAATTTAAAAATTATAAAATTTGTTCAGTGCTACAAAGTTTGAAGAGGGCAATCTACTCTAAAACCTATACATTTTAGTTTACAATCAATGCTTGTTGGGCTAAAGGACATCTCTAAAGTGAACAACTAAAGGAGCAGTAATAACAGGAAGTTTGACTGGAAGATAAAGTTTGCCCTTTACAGAGAGTTCTTGATGATGTATCAGGCTTTCTTTTCTATATTATCTTTCCTTTCCTGTCAACAAGAAATCTATCATAAAGCAGATTAACTATTTTTGACTGGCTCAAAGTAACCCAGTTCCTCTGTTATATAGATTAGAATCCTATAGCTTGTGCTGCTCCACAATACAAATAACCAGATTAAACAAACTTAATAAAACAATTCAGGTTAAAAGATATAGTTGCATTACTCTATTTGACACGTTATTCAAATAATGATTTGAGAATACTTCTCCCAAATAACTTGTCTTGAGACAATTTATGTGAATAACAATAGGAAGGTCTTGTTCTGACTGAAACCTTAAAATAAATATGGTAAATATGACCTTGGTAACTTTGCAGTTCAGTTACACTTCAAGAAGTTGGTGAAAAATGTGGTATCTAGATTACTGACAGATAAAATTACAGAGAACATATTATTCTTGTACTGAAGGATCTGTCCTAGTTTCACAAATTAAAATGCTGATATTAATGTACCCATCTAAAAAATTGCCTTTCCTGTTATGAATCTATTCCATTAAGATGCATTGGAGAGGTCTTGAGAAAGCTTCTCCATTGTCAGTTCCATATTTCTGGCTCAATTAAAATGGCCTTTTTTTTGTTGCACTCTATGGATCTAATTTGTTAATAATAGCATTTGATCGCCACTTCGTCAATATTTGGAAAACCTAAAAAGATGCATACTTTTCACCATACAATTTACTGTTTGATTTTTTTAAACAGCATTGGTCAGTTTTTAATTTTTAATATTCTGCTTTTATGTGTTTTTAACTAAAATTTGAAGTCAAGTTTTAAAAATCTAAGCTTTCTACAGGGCAGTGCCAGAAAAAGAGCAAGTAAAATCCCCAAAAATGAAGCAGAATGGCAAGAAAAATGGGAGTAAAGATTTCCTGTTATAGCCTGCCATCCAAAAGAGATCTAACCCCACTAATTCAACTCTACAGCAAAATTCCCTCTTAAAAATAAATTATAATAGTAGAGGTCAAAAAACAGAAGAATTTTTATACTCTGGCAATAGGACTTTATTTAATTCAAAGGCCATCATTAATATTTTTCAAGAAACTAGAGAAGTCCTCTGGTTAAAGTCTGGATTCAGGCCTGAAAGTAAAAGCAAAAAAAATCACTGATGGTATTTTTGAAGAATTGCCTTACGAAATAATTATTGGTGTTGACTTGCCAGTTTATGGGCAACTGATTCATAAAAATTCAGCACTGCAAAACAAGAAGAAGGAATAACTACAATGGCCGCAAGAGCTGAAGATAGCTTCAGAAACTGGATCAAGAGAAATAGGAGAAGAAGAAAGCAAAAAAAGATTCTGATATTTTGCCCTTCACCCAGGCCTAATGCCAGGAACAACGCCAAGGAAAGAATCTGCTATTAACAAAGTAAGCAAGAGCCAAAAGGCGAAACTTTAGACACAAAACTGGGATATTGATATTAAAAGTTTTCAAGAAAAAGGAAAATTGCAAAAGAGCAGTAGCTGAAAAAGAGGATGACCACATAGAAAAAAGGGCAGGGATCTTATATAGACTTTGTAGAGATCGCCATTCTGAAATTGTTCTGCTCTACAGCTTTACTGACAAATGTCCATAAAAATCTATTCTCAAATCACACGGGCAAGAAAAAAAATTAATGACTTTCAGAGACAGATTCATTTAGTATATTTTTGATTCTTACTCTATTTTCCAAAATTGCTATGGATACTTTTACCAAATAAGCCAAAGAATATCAATATGTACTTTTGATTTCTCTTTATACTATTAGTAATAATTACTAATTACACAAAAGCAATTTGCTGCACACAATCATAGCAAAAGTTATGTTGCTCAGTAGTGTAGGAATCTCTAATGAGATTCTCATAGATTCTCATAGTCTCCAGCTTTTAATCTGCTTTTTGAAGAATTTGTACACAAATTTGGGAATATTTATCCTTTATAGAGATAAGATATTGGTTGAGATATTATCTTTGGTTTAAATCAAATTCACGTATGTTTAATCAGAATAATAAGGAACTATAAATAAATTATTCCTGGAAAAATCTCACTTTAAGAGTGAAGCTAAAACAAAACCAAACAATTAATACTGTAGATTTTATCTTTGTATTTTAAAGTTTTATGATGATGTTCACCTTTCTGTTTCTAATTTCATACATACACTCACACAGAATTACCTTTTGTGATAGAAGCCAGGAGCTCTGCACAACAATCAGTGGTCCAACGTAGCCAACATATGGAAAATCTCAGCCATGGAAAGTAATGTGCTGTTGGAGAAAGAATAATTAAACAACCTTTATTATTTCTCCAGATGACATTGTATATTTTCTGCAATATTACATGCTGAAAACCCTGTAGTACTGATTTACACAATATTACTGAAATACAAAGCTATACAATTACCTTACACAGGAGGTACAATGATCTTTCAACCAGGTATATATTTTTGATAACATAATGGAATGTACCCACCTAGTACATGGACAGATACAGCAGTTCATAAAACTGTGGAATAAAAAAATGTTACCCCTTATTATGAAAATTGATTCTAGGGCTGTACAAGATTTCTAATTGACATTACATCTTTCTCTGGATATAGACTGAGCTTTATAAATATGTTAAGGCCAGAAGTTTCTAACAGTGTCTAGTTTTTTTAAAAGATGTATGGTTCTGAAGAGTAGTTTTTCCTCATCTGCTGAGAGCAACTTTGTTGTTGCAGTGGTCCATCAATTCAGCTTTGACTCCTGGTGACCATAGGAACAAATTCATACATTATCATTATTATTTTTTGGGAGGCTAATATTGCTTCCAATATTTTCTTGGAAGTGATTTCCAATATCTTCTTCCCAAGACTGAGAATGATTGATCCAAGTTCACATAGCTGGCTTTCATGCCTAAAGCAGTTCTAAAACTCCCAGATATTAACTTTGGACTAATTCTTTTATATGCCACCACACCAGTTTAATCATCTGAAAATGATTTTTGCAATTCTGATTTTTTTTTTTTACAATTGCAATTCAAAAACATTCTGGCAATATATAAGGCATTAAAGCATTTTAATAAATACAGTGTAGCAGTATAATAAGCAGACTTGTAGCAGCAGGAAGTCTGAGGAATTAGACACTAGAACTGTTTTACTTGGGACAGGATAAATAGAGTTCCCTCTAGTGGAATATTACATTTGAGTTTCTAAGGACCAGTTAATAGTTTTATTTCTATTTACTTGCTTGGTGTTTGTTTTTGGTTTTTTGCATTTTTATTTAATTGTTTTTCTACACCACTCAGAGTTGTGTTGTTCAAATTAAGAGACCATAGAAATGATTTAAATAAATTAAATATGTAGCGTTCTTTGCTTTACAGGGACTGGACGCAACACAGTGTAGCAAATCTACACCATGCTTTACTGCAACGCACATATCTTCCTCCCAACAATAGGCTATCACTTTATCTTAACTTTACCTTTCTAGATTTTGCAAGTTTCTGTGACCACAGGACTATGTTTTTAATACTAAGTCTGTTAATACTCCATTCAAAGAAAAGTCTCAAAGGTTTAAAATAGCATACAACCTTTGCTTTTCTCCCAACATTCTTGCACTGGGATGGGATGAGGTGCTATTTCAGTGTGGTTGCCCCTTTTTTAGTTGCTGCTGAGCTCCAGCCAAAGCTCCAAACAGGACTGCTACCAGGATATGCTGGTCACCATAGATTGTTGCCCTGGCAGTTGAATGAAAGTCCCTTGCCTACCTGTAATCTCTGCCTGATGTTGCATCCACTTCCTCATCTGTAAGCTGTTTGCTTTCACCTTTCCTACTACACATTTCCCCTTTGACTTAACTTTTGCTTTGTAAGGTTAAAGATTGTGTGGGATAAGGCTGCCTCTGGATTTCTGCAGGTGCTTGCAAACACAAGGGTGTGGCTTAATTAGCCAGCAGCTGGAACACCGGCTGGTATGTGAGGGCAGTTGATTGATGGAATGGATGAATGCTTGAGGAAGGGGGAGGGAGCTTGTTTGCCTCAGTGCAACTACTTTTGAAAAGAGCAGATAGCAACCCCAACTTCATTACCTCAAACCAGGCAATTAAAAATATTTTGATCCAGTATTGAAAAGATTGCAATGAAGTTGCCTATCCAAATTCCTTAAAAAATACAGTGTATTCCAGCTGCGGTCCACCACAGAAAAGGTCTTTTTGCTTTATGCATATATAATGCATTTCTATTGCTGGCTGACTCAAAGCATCATTAAAAGATTTTAATCCCAGGTTATTCGGCATCAAAAGAGGTTACTGGAATCCCAGAACTTCCCAGGGGTTTTATTTCAAGGATTACTACATTAAATAGAATGTAGGATAGGAACCATACATGTAACTCTGATGTTACTAATTGCAGTTTATAACATGGCTAATGGTGACAGATCCTGAAAGTTGCAGTTTAATAACTGTATGGTTGCTGGATCGTCAGTAGTTGTCCATTGCTTCATGCTAAGTTTCACTTAGCTAACCCACAGCCTGAATTTTGATTTTTCTACCTTTAGTATCTTACAAGAGACCCTCATGCAGTCCAACCATATCAAAGGAATGGGCGACTATAATAAAGCTTGCCACTATATAAGGGGTGTCAAACTCAATTTCATTGAGGGCCGAATCAGGGTTGTGTTTGACCTCAGATGGTGGGGTGGGTGTGGCCAGCATGACATCACTCATGTCGGGGAGCACCTGTGGTGGCCGAAGCACTCTGCCAGCAAAAACGGGCTTCCAAGCTCTGTTTGCAACTGGGAAGGCCTCTTGCAGCCATCTGCCAGCAAAAATGGAGCTCGGGGGTGGAGGGGCTACGTACACCCCTCGCGAGCTCCATTTTTTACCGAGACAGCCTCCTACAACCCTCTGCCAGCAAAAACAGAGTTCAGGGGGGCTGTGCGCGGCCCTCGCAAGCTCTATTTTTGCTGCCAAAGGCACCACGGGCCAGTCCTTTGCTGTTTCCATGGTGGCCCCACAGGCCAAAATCTAAGCGAGCCTTGAGTTAGACACTCCTGCACTATACGGTAGCAATTAACAAAGTAATCAAAACTGATAAGAGACAATAGCATGTGTACTATAGTTTGAGATCAAGTATATGGTGCTCCAAAATAGTTTTAACAGCAGTTTCCAAGAACTAATAAGAACACTGACTCAAAGTTTTTCTGTCTTCTCAAAATTCAGCTTCTACAGTATGAATTGGACTTCACCCAACTACTTTCCACATACAGACATTCAACATTTGTATAGCCAATAGTAAAGACAAATAGAGCAGGACATATTAGATCCATCTCATCCTGGGCACCCTTTTTTTGAACTTTTACCATCTGGCAGATAGTACAGGATAATAAAACAAAGACAAACAGGCTGAAAAACAGCTTCTATCCCAGGGCAGTAACTATATTGAATTCTACTGTATAGTGCAATACTAATGCAATATCAGGTTTTCAATTCAACTGTATAGAATGTGAAGTATGTGTGTTTGTGTTTTATTTTTATAGTTATAATGTACACTGAAGATGGCATTTAATTTTGTTGCAGAAGGTGCAATGACAATAAAGTAAACTTAACTTGACAGTTACATCATTGCTAGCACAGTGAAAATCTTGCTGGTACTTTTTTTTAAAAGAAGCATGAAGGCTCAGTGGTTAAAGACTGAGCTTGTCAGCTGGAAAGCTGAGAGCCCATGTTTGAGACCTGAATACTGTGCAATGGAGTGAGTTCCCGTTCTTGTCCCAGCTCTTCACCAAACCAAGTTTGAAAGCATGCAAATGCAAGTAGATAAATAGATATCACTTTGGTGGAAAGGTAAGAGCGTTCCATGCACCTTTGCCATATAGCCATGCTGGCCACAGGACCACGGAAAATATCATCATACAATGCTGGCTTCCTTGGCTAAGAAACAGAGTTTGAGCACTGCGCCCTAGAGTTGGACGTGACTGGACAGGAAAACCTTTACCTTTTACTTTATTTTTTTAATAAAGTTGTTGTGATATCAAGTTTTATATATTCATTTCTGGGAATATGATGTGTACGTGTGTGTCTGCTGAGAAGGGGAATAGAGAGGGAGCTGAATGATAAAGAGAAAGATGCCAGGTGATGACTTTATCATTAACACTGAAGTAGTTAGGGATTGATACAGTACATGTGTTCTTTGAGATTTATAAGATTACATGCTGTGATAATAAAATTTGGCTACTGTTTAATCAATAAGAAATGATGTTAGATCTTATAATCTAGTTCAGTTTTCAATGAAATTAGAATTTCTGATTCTTTTTCTAAAGAGGAATACTTTGAAATCAATTACAGAATATCCAGGGGAATCAAAATATCACTATGTTTTGGTATTTCCAATTTAGAATTGATATCTGTGTTTGCTGTTATGTAGTCATTGATCAATTAGTCCAATGTAAAATACAGTGGTATAGTGGTACTTGTTAGTTGGTTACAAGAGGCAAATTGAGTACCAAAAATGATAAGTACCAAACCATTTTTTCCGATAGGGAATAATGTAGTCAGCCAACATGACAAATTCTAGTTTGTGCATTGAGTACCAAACAAACAATGAATGCTGGGACAAAATTTTCACACCAAAATGCATTGAGTACCAAGTTTGATGAGTTTCAAAGAGGTTGGGTACCAAGGTCTCACTTGTATGGTGGAACATACATTGCTGAGATATTGTAGCATAGAGTACATTATGGAATGACTAGGTGAAAATTTTGATAGAAGAGAATATTTATAGCTGAGGATTAAACTGTGGAGCTCTTGGTGCTCTCTGAGTTTAGTAGTTTTCTTGCAGACATTTCATTACCTTCAATGCTACAAAGTGGAAGTTTCCTTGATTAGTGATGCAGTCAGATCCCAGGCTTTTGAGTGGAAGAGCAGGCGTATTTCTATTACTGATTTGTTTTTAGTCTGGGATACCTGTGTTTATGTTTAACTGCATTGTAAACTGCCTAGAATATACTGAGTAGACAGTCATTAAAAAAAGTAAAATAAACAAAATCTAATCCAGTATTGATGTTGCCAGAGTAAACTCACAGACAGAGTTGAGTGTATTTTATTTTTTCTAGGAATATTATTTCCTGGAGTTCAAGTATAAAGTTATGAACTTATAAGAAGCATGTATTAATAAAGGACAGATTATAAGAATAGCTAGTATGGAGTTATGTTTGAATGAATGGTCTCATTTCTAGACAAAATGACAAAGTTATTTATTTATTTACCAGACCTGTAAGACATTAAACTACTGTACATTACACAATAGTTTTTACTATTTATCTCAATAAGAGTTATAGTATGTTTCAGTATTTTTAAAAATGAGAGCTGAATTTGGTATAGTAGTTATACCTTACTATCAGTATTTTTATTAACAATGAATCATTCTTAAACTGTAGATGCATTGATCTTTTTTCCTTGTATCTCCACAGTTACCAATTACAATAATGCTGTAGAAACGAATTCAGATTCGGATGATGAAGACAAATTGCACATTGTTGAAGAAGAAAGTGTAGTAGATGGAACAGATTGTGATAATAGCGTGCCAGACGATGAATTGCCAAAAGACAATGCAGTATTACCAGAACATAATGAAAAAGAAGGAAGTACAAACTGGGAAGATGAAGGTAGGAATCAAGAAATGTATCTCTTCGTAAACTTAGAAATAAAGCATTAATCTCTTTTAGAAACAGCGTACCGCAGACATTTATACCCTAGGAAAGTATCATTGTCATTTAATCTTTCAAACTCTTATAGTTCATAAGTTGATTGCACAAGCTTTGTTTATGGAACTTTTATCATTCAGCTTAATGATAATTGTTTCTCAACACACATTCACAAATATTACAATATCAGTAATCAGTAGTGAGAATATGGAACTCGCTAAACATGCAAGTGTGCCTCCCTTTCCAACTAATACTTTAGTGGCAAGAAAGATGGCAAAATGCAGACCCTATGAAGTTTTCTCACTCTCTTTATTCATTGCATTGTCCTTATTCATAGAACTTCAGTAACTTATCTTCTATCTGCTATCTGGCTTTTAAAATATAGGAGTCCTGTTAGAAGTTTTAAAATTGTGCATTTGGGAAGAATTGGCCTTGAAGATTATTATCATTAGTTATTTTTTTTAACTCAAATTTTTAGGTACCATAGGCTTTCTACTCCCAGTGAATGCATATAGTACTTTATTTACCAAATAGCCACCCATTGCAAGATAATAATCTCTTTGAAATAATAATTGCTTAATTACAGTAGGAACTACATTGGAATAATTAAAAGCAACAATATCATATTACAGTATTATAAATATTTATTAATGTGATTCAGATGATTAGAAGTAAATAAGTTAAGTAAATAATTGGTCTTCATTTGTATCCTATTATATTGCAGGTAAAAAAGAAGCAAAGGAAATCCTGGGGCCTGAAGCTCAGATAGATGAATCTGGATGTCCAGGTATTGTCATCAGATTCCTTAATTTTTTTATATATATATTTTAGAATATTCTTCAAGTTAGTAGAACTATGCATTTTTGAAAAAGGAAATTATTTATTTTCCACTACTGTATCTTCTCCTTCTAATCTTTTTTTCCCCCTGTCTGGCACCTTTCTACATGCACTGCACTTAATGCTTTAAACTATGGATATCCAGTTACTGAAAATGACCAGATTAGGCTCCCAATAGTGCAATTTAAAAGTGTTGCTGATAAATTATGCACAACAGCTACTTCCCCTGATTGCAGTATCTCTGCAATTTCTTGGCTGTTATTCTTAGCAGAACAGTGGATAAAGAATTTATTTGGGTTCTGTTGTAAGATTATAATGCAAGATTATGAGTCACAGCAAGGGTAACAGTTACCCTTTTCATTTAGATTTGTCTTCAGCCATGTATTTAAAATCAGTTGATATGATTGATGATATAACAAGAAGATGTTTTAAACATTGCAATTCATATTTTAATCACATGAAAAAATATTACTTTGTACAGTATAAGATTTTATACTGGCAGCATATCATAGTTCTGGAGTAAGTGACATGTCTTTGATATATGTGATCACCTAGAATTTCTGTGCATCTTGAAACCTCTTGTTACTGTCATAGCCCTATAACATGTGCATTTAAAAGTTCAATGAACAAGCTTAAAGAATGAAAAATAAAGAACAAAAAAAAACGAAATTATTTTACCATTGTGCAAATTTGTACACGTTTACACAGAAAATGCTGTGTAAATGAACATAGATTTTGCATTACGATACTATGATGCCTTTCATAATTTCTATAGATGTAATGGCAGATGCTAAGAGTAATTGTAAATTTTCAATAGCCATTTCTGACAATAAGGAAGCAACAAAACTATTTTGCCAACTTTCAAACTATCTTCTTTTAAAATATATGGCAATAAAACAGTAAATACAAATATCATTTAAAAGTTATATGTCAACAAAATATATTCAAGTCAATTTAGATTACATTTGCATTACAATATAGATGACATTTTGGGGAAATCAAAAGAAACTCTCAAGTGGCAAATTTAAAAGTTTGTTTCTAGTTTGTGCTACTATAAGCAAGGGATATCTGTATCCAGTTGGACCATAAGAAAGGCTGAGCGCCAAAGAATTGAAGCCTTTGAACTCTGGTGCTGGAGAAGACTCCTGCGAGTCCCTTGGACTGCAAGACGATCAACCAGTCAGTCCTAGAGGAGATCAACCCTGACTGCTTTTTAGAAGTCCAGATCCTGAAGATGAAATTGAAATACTTTGGCCACCTAATGAGAAGGAAGGACTCACTGGAGAAGAGTCTAATGCTGGGAAAGATTGAGGGCAAAAGAAGAATGGGACGACAGAGAATGAGGTGGCTAGATGGAGTCATTGAAGCAGTTGGCATGAGCTTAAATGAACTCCAGAGGATGGTAGAGGATAGGAAGGCCTGGAGGAACATTGTCCATGGGGTCGTGATGGGTCGGGCACAACTTCGCAACTAACAACAACAGCAACCTGTATCCAGGATAGAGGCAGGAAGAAGACAGTAAATTCTTCCTGTAGAAATCCCCTTTGATACTGGTGATGCCTCACTTGTACCATGTTTTCCTAAAAATGAGATCTTTTCTTATATTTTCTTTTAACCTTGAAATAAGCTCTTGGCCTTATTGCCATGTGCTCAAAAGCCTGATTGAACTTATTATCAGGGGATGTCTTATTTGGGGGAAAACAGTATAAGTGCAATACATACATATATGTGTGTGTGTATACAAGTGAGGCATCACCTTTATTTCAAAGAATTACTCAAAGTGCCAAATGAACCTTATAAGCCCGTGATGGCGAACCTATGGCACGCGAGCCACAAATGGCACACAGCGCCCTCTCTATGAGTGCGTAAGCCATCGCCCCAGTTCAGCTCCGCCACGCATGTGCACATGCTTCCCGCCAGCTAACTGCTCTTCAGGTCTCTGCCATGCATGTGCGGGGGATGGGGTGTGCATGCACAGGGAGCGGGGCACATGCAGGGGGCCGTGCGCGCATGCATGGGTGGTGAGGTGCACGCACAGGGCCCGCATGTGCATTGCATTTTGGTGATTCGGGTGCCCTTTTGGCACTCGGTCTGGAAAAGGTTAACCATCACTATTATAAGTTTTTTTTAGAAAAAAAGTTGATGTGCAACTCTACTTTTTTGGCTTTGTTTTGTTTGTTTTTGGAAGTTTGTCCAACAGTCTGGAAAAAAAAGGAAGGTGACAAGGAACAAGTAATAGGAGAAAAGAAATAGAGGAGGTGGAAATTAGTATCTAGTTAGAGTTTATGGTGGGGCAAGAGAATTTGCTTTCCTTTTGACAGGTTGGTTTTCCATATTCCAGAGATTCCTTTCCCACTTGACTGATACCTCCAAGAACAAAAATCCTATCAAATCAGCTTATGGACCACTTTATTAGATCCTTTTGCAATTTTCACTGTGTCCAAATAAATGCTTTTTAAAAATAATTCTATCCTCTGGAAGTGCAATTTAAAGGGAAAACCCTGTTTAATTTAAATATACATGTTTTAAAATGGAAAATATACTGAAACTTCCATTCCAAAATGAAATTGTGAATGCTATAATATATGTCTAAAATACAGAACTTGCTGAAAGTTGTTTAAATTTTGAAGACAAATACTACACTTTGGAACAGCCTAAAATAATTTCTCACCGTTTCCATTTTTTTATCATATCCTTAGCCATGTACTCCATCCAGGTGCTACTTTGACTTTAAAAAAAAACAATGTAAATCATATTGCTGGAAAATGTGATAAAACTTAATTGACATAGCCAATTAAATTTGGTGGATGATAATAATGTTATCGAATAAAGCCCTGTTCAGAGTGAGGCAAACTGGTCAAGAAGCATACTTTTATGAAAATATAATACTTTTTATACATAATTGATAAAGCAATTATTTTCCTTCCCAGTTTGGCATCAATTTTAGTTAGTTTTCAACATTAACTAAGATCCTTCTTCAATCTGCCTCCTTTTTCTTTTCTTTTTCTTTCTTTTTTCTTTTTTGCTAAATTTATGCTACTGAGTCATTTTGTGTTTTTCTATTCTTTTTGAAATGTTCTTATTTATAAAGCTAAAATAAGAATTTAAACTCAGACTTTTCCCTTTTTTCATCTGGAATTTCAACTAACTGCTATCTGAACTATTAAATATCACGGAATAATTCCAAAATATAAGATATTCAGGGTAGAAGGATCATATTTGTCCAAAAATAAAAGGTATTTTTGGATGGGGAACTTCATCCAGAGCTCTACATAAAGTATTGCATCTGTAGTTCTTAAAATGTTTCAAATGTCAAAGGAAAGATTAAGATGGTGTAAGTAGAGAATATGATGGGGATTGTATAGAGTGATCTGTACATCCAACTATAGCATGTTAAAATAAACCTTGGTAAAATACTGAAATTTTAACACTGGTTACCAGAATCCACCTCTGTATTTTTAATTATACCCAACACATGTTAAAAGGGGGAGGGGCTTCACTTGCATGGTTTTTACCTTCATTGTGGATACCCAATAGTAAATATGATAGCTTTTTCCAATCTTGGACAAGTTTGATACGTGTAAACACTGAGATAAAAATACAGAGGTAGATTCTGGTAACCAGTGTTAAAATTTCAGTATTTTATCAAGGGTATAATTAAAAAGGGGCAGCCCTTTGACTGCATTATTGCGACCACTATCTTCACTTTTTTGACACACAACACACAGCCACCCTTGCTTAATGTTAAATTACTCTTTTGTTGTTTCTTTACCTTATTTTTTATTGATCATCTTGAGCAGTGGTGGGTTGCTACCGGTTTGCACGGGATTGGGCGAACCGGTAACGGTGGCAGCGGGAGGCTCCACCCACCCGCCTGGATGCTTCTGCGCATGCGCAGAAGTGCCCCCTATTGTACGTGAGCGCGTGCAAGCCAACCAGTGGCAATGGGATTTGGAACCCGCCCTGATCTTGAGGAGTCAGCTTATAAAGACATAATAAAAAGAATTACAGAATATTATCAATCCTCGTTTCTAGTAAAAGATGAATGTGATTCTGATGCAGAAAATGAACAAAATCATGACCCGATTGTTGAAGAATTTTTGCAACAAGAAGATACAGCAGTTATTTACCCTGAAGCACCTGAGGAGGAACAACACCAAGGTACACCTGAGGCTAGTGGTCAGGATGAAAATGGTAAGCCCTGTTTGACTTTATGTAAATTTTTCAAATTGTGTAATTAGAAGCAAGTCTGTAATTTCTAAAATGATGGAAATTAGAAGCAAGAGCTGAATAAGTTGATCTAAAGCAGTGTTTTTCAAACTTAGCCATTTTAAAATGTCTGGACCTCAACCCCCCAGAATTCCCACACAAGCCAGCATGCCACATATTTTAAAGTTGCAAGGTTTGAAAAAAAACTGATCTAAAGCTATATAACCTATCTGTGAGAGCATTGCATCTCTATAATATCTAACAAGCAATCCTTTGAGGTCATGTTTTCAATTCCAGCAACAATCAACACTGTACAGAAAAGAAGTTTCTGTAAAATAATACATAAATAAGTGAACATACACAGACTTGAATCAAATTCCCTTCTACATGCACACATATATACACACACACACACAGAGAGAGAGAGAGAGAGAGAGAGAGAGAGCCATGGAATCAATCATAAACCAATTCATTACCCTCCACTTAGAGACAAACAACCTACTCTCTAACAGACAATTTGGTTTTAGGAAAAATTTGTCCTGTAATCTGCAACTATTACACTGCAAAAACATATGGACTACACAACTCAATCAGGGCAAAGCGATAAATGCAATTTACATAGACTTCTGTAAAGCCTTTGATTCAGTGGTACATGACAAACTACTTCTAAAATTAAAATACTATGGCATTTCTGGACCCCTACATAATTGGATAGCTGCATTCCTGTCAAACAGGCAACAAATGGTCAAAATAGGGAGCGCCCTATCAAATCCTGCACTTGTTAACAGCAGTCCAAGGCAGCATTTTAGAACCAACACTCTTTATACTTTACATAAATGTCCTTTGCGATCATATTATAAGCAACTGTTTTCTTTCTGCTGATGATGTAAAACTATTCAACACCACCGACAATGCTGTTACCCTTCAAAAAGACTTGACTATGTGTCAGAATGGTCAAACAATTGGCAACTTCAAATTTCAAACAACAAATGCTCTGTCTTACACATTGGCAAAAAAAAATCAGAACACAAAATACCAGCTGGGTGGACATGACTTCGTAGACGACCCTCACTCTGTCAAGGACCTTGGAGTACTCATCTCTAATGATCTCAGTGCCAGAGCCCACTGTAACAACATTGCCAAAAAGGCATTAAGAGTTGTTAACCTAATCTTGCATTGCGTCTTCTCTGGTAATATTGTACTGCTAACTAGAACATAAAAAACATTTGCTAGACCAATTCTCAAATACAGCTGATCTGCCTGGAACCCGCACTGCATATCAGACATTAATAAATTGAGCAAGTCCAGAGATATTTCATGAGAAGAATCCTCCACTCCTTTGCTCACAACAGAATACCTTTTGCCACCAGGCTTGACATTTTGACCTTAGACAACTTAGAAATATGCCGCCTTCAGTCTGACCTAAGAATAGTACATAAAATTATCTGCTACAATGTCCTACCTGTCAATGACTACTTCAGATTCAACCACAACAATACACGAGCACACAATAGATACAAACTCATGGTAAACCGATCCAAACTTGATTGCAGAAAATACAACTTCAGGAACACAGTGGTCAATGCCTGGAATGCACTACCTGATTCTTTGGTTTCTTCCCCAAACCCCCAAAACTTTAACCTTAGACTGTCTACTGTTAACTCACCCCATTCCTAAGAGGTCTGTAAGGGGCATGCATAAGTGCACCAACATGCCTACCGTCCCTGTCCTAATGTCCCCATTTATTCGTATCCATTTCATGTATTCATAATCATGTTTATACTTATATCTGTTATCTAATACATGCTTGACAAAATAAATAAATATATAAATAAAAATAAAACACACATGTTTCAAATATATATATACTGTTTCTATTACAGTGCTCATTCCAGAAAAGCAAAAAAAACAAAAAGGCAGCTAGCTTTGGGGAAAAAACATACTTTACCCATGCCTAAAATATTGAAGTCATAGAATCCCCAGAGGACTCAAAATTTTCCTTAAACAAAAAACACTGGTGAAAGAATTGATGAGGAATTCAGTTAGTGAAAATTGGATAGAGTAAAATCAGATGGAAATGATCTGGTAAGTATCTGGAAAAGAAAAAGATCTTTTCTGAAAAGCAAGAATCAAGTTTGACAGAAGAAGAAATGGGAAAAAAACCCCACCACGTTTACTAGAACACTCTATTTCTGCCATTCCATTCCCATTTTCTTCTTGTTTAATATCCAACTTTGGGCTAAGTCAAGTCATAATGTAGAAAATTAATAATCATAACTTTAGATTTTTTTGTCTCTTTAAATCTATGTACTAGCATTCTTGCTTCAGTGCTTAGCTCTTTGTTTGTACCAACTACTTCACTTATTTGCTCCAATGAAACTGTTTTACACTCCACTGAGTAATAAATTGCAGATTTGATAGATATTTTAATTTGAGAAATTAGCTTTGGAAACACTATGTATATCAATGCCAAAAAAATTTGTGAAAATTAGGCCCTTATTTCCCTTGGCTACTTTAAGGAGAGAGATTTTTTTTTAATTTGCATTTATATCCCGCCCTTGTCCGAAGACTCAGGGCGGCTTACACTGTGTTAAGCAATATTAGGCATTTCAATGTCATATCTTTTGGGTTTTATAAGATTATAGGCATAATCCTTGTCAAATGCTGTATTTACTATATTTTGGATATTGTTAAAATTAATGATTTGTTGCAGTAGTACATTTCACTAAAAATTCAGCACTTGTATGGATGTCATAATGAAATAGTAATTAATTGTCATGAGGTATTATAAAAGTAACATTACATAAAGAAACATTATATAAGAGTACAACACAGATAGTTTAATGATGGTAATTGAGACTGCAATGTTGCTAAGTGATATGGTCATAAAGCATATCATGACTACAGTACTTAATAACAATCAATTGCAGCACTCCTCATTGCCATTAGAGCGAGAATTGTTGTTGTTAAGTACCAGGCTTAACAATAAGTTGTTAAATACCAGGCAGTTTGCAAACAGGCTAAGAGGTAGGTGTCTGTTGCCAGACAGGGGAGGATGCATGGGGAACCCGCAAAGCACTTCACAAGTACATCAGGGCAGGGATAGGGAAGAATGCAAGGACCTTATCAGATCACGTGCAATCTTCCCTGCTGGTTCCCATTGACTGACAATCACGCAAGTGGGGCGCTGCAACCATCATAAGCATGAGTCAGTTGCCAAACACCTGGATCACAATCTCATGACTACATGAGCTGAACTTTATTCAGCGTTGTAACTTCAAACAGTCGCTGAAAAAGTTGCCATTAAATAAGAACTACCTGTGGTAAATTACTTGAAACCTACTGTGGTGGTGCAGGGGTTAGAATGCAGTACTGCAGGCTACCTCTGCTGACTGTCACTTGCCTGCAGATTGGCACTTTGTATCTCACCAGGCTCAAGGTTGATTCAGCCTTCCATCCTTCCAAGGTGAGTAAAATGAGGATCCAGATTGTTGGGGGCAATATGCTGACTCTGTAAACCACTTAGAGGGGGCTGTAAAGCACTGTGAAGCGGTATATAAGTTCTCATTTTACTGGCCTTGGAAGGACAGAAGGTTTAGTCAACCTTGAGCTGGTGAGACTCAAACTGCTGGCAGTGAGCAGAATTAGCCTGCAATACTGCATTCTAACCACTGTGCCACCACAGTTGTTCAATAAGGTGTCCTTATGCTTTTTTTCACAATAGCTTGGAAGTGTGACAGTAGTTCAAATCAATCTGTCCAGCTGTTAGAGAAGAAATACATAATAGAGAATGGTATAAGGTTGATCAGGAACAGGTAATAATTCAGCTGTCATCACTCCTGCAGATATAGACTATCTCTAATTTTGCTATTTGATCTGCAAAAGATTGTTTTATGCTTTTACACTGAGTTAAATGACAGGAAACTTGAATATATCTGTGAAGCATAGATAGATTTTTACCACCACTTGGTCCTGACTAGAGGTGAATTGATGAAAATGAAAAGCCAATTCTGAAATAGAGTGACTGTAATAATGATCAACAAAATAATCCTTTGTTATTCTCATTCAGGCACACCAGATGCATTTTCGCAGTTACTCACATGCCCTTACTGTGATAGAGGGTATAAACGCTTTACCTCTCTGAAAGAACACATAAAATATCGCCATGAAAAAAATGAAGATAACTTTAGTTGCTCCTTATGCAGTTACACATTTGCATACAGAACACAACTTGAACGCCATATGACATCACATAAATCAGGAAGAGATCAAGTGAGTAATGAATTCCACGGTCATTCTGTTCCATATTAGTAATTGTTTTAGATGGATTTCATTTTGTTTGAATTTGAATCTGACTTTGTGCACAAATGTTTTTTCTTGCACTATTTTATGTTTCAAGCACAGGTTTTTCAGATAGTGTTATGCTAACTTTTTCAGCTTCCAAGCTTTATAAATATTCCCCTTGCTTTCTGTGAATCTGTATTCTGTGATTAATCATATTCATCCAAGAAGAGTTATCCCAGCTTAATCAATCTGTATTAAAGATCTGGAAACATTCCAGTTCTTCTTGCGATCAAAACTATTTGAACAGTTCCCACCAAAATCCCTTTCTGTCCTCATTCCTTCATGTACTTTTATCTATCCTCTACTTTTATCTACTTTACTTCTATTTATCACTGATACTATGGGACTAAAATGACCATTAAGATCTTGTCCAATCTTTTTATCCAAAAGGAAAAAAGACCTCATAACAGCATATTATGTTGTACTAAGACTAGTCAAGGATTCCCAGCGCTAAAATAATTGTTAACTTGGGAACATTCTTAATATGTGCAACATTATAAAGAATGCTAAATTTTGTAGTGCTGAGGTACCTCTACTTCTTTGTTTACTATAATAATACTATAAATCCAGATGGAGAAAATATGGAGAAAATGCTATTGTTCATACAATAGGACATGAAACTAGGAAGAAAACATGTTTGAATAATGTAGTGTTTCAGAGTAAGATTCTAAAAATGTATGAGCACAATTGTCGAAGCATTTAGATTTTAAAACTTGACATTATATCCCAAAACTCTATATAACTCTATAACTCTAGGATATAACTCTAGCATAAAACCAGGTATTTTGGCACTTCCCATAACTTTAAATATTACATTTTGTATTTACTTACTGATGAAATATTTTGGAACAATTATTTCATGTCCCATTTTAAGTATTGATAAATTTTATTTTTCAGTTAGAAGTTTACATTTTGTAAAGCTGGAATGATATGTTTACTTCATACACCGAAAACTGCAAGATGAAGAATAATTAGATTATAATGGCCTGTAATATTTCTTGTAATTATGAGTATAGAAGTTCATATGTCTTGTTACAGAAGTCCAATAATCTGCATATATTTTATAATTGTTCCGAACTATTAGCTTTTAGAAGGGAAATGTCCCCTAAAGAGGCTTTGCCTCTTTAAAATATGACTATTTTAATAAACAGGTAAAATGTTGAATAGATATCAGTGTATATAAATTTATATAATCTGAATAATATTGTATATTGTTTCTGTAATGATATATTAAAAGAGCATGTCTAAAATGCAATACATGCACATGGCATGGCTTTCTCCATACTGGGGGGGATAGGTATGGAAAGGGCAAGAAAATAGCAAAGTAGCTGATGATTTAGTGACTTGTCTCTACTTCATTGACACTTTCAATTGGCTTGCTGGCTGTATAGTTCAGAGTTCAAGGAGAATTATGGTCAAAGACATTAGTATGTCCATCTTTATAAGGCACGTATGGTAGTGATTGTTGATTTGGAATCCTTGACTTGCTCTCAGCCATAGAGATCATATGATAAAAATTAAGTGTGCTATAGTGTGTTATTATAACCAATCTCAATAAAAAATAGTTTCAGGGCTCCTCATCTAGTCCATCTAGAGCATGGTTGTAGAACTCGCATTGCCATCATGTGATGTGTACATTTTTCACCTTTGCGGAACTGGGGTGGGCATGGCCTGCATGTGAAACATCTGGCCCGCAGGTCGCCAGTTTGACCCTCCTGATCTAGAGTAGCTGAAACTCACTGAGGGTAAAGCCAGTGCATGACTCAGATCTGGTCCAAGGCAATAACCCAGGCAGATCTCATGAGGCTGCACTATACCATATGCAGTCATCAAAACTCTCATTAGGAACCTTTTGGACTACAGCCATTAACCAGTATCTGTCTGGAGAAATGGTTAGGCTCTAACTCTGCTCACCATCCAGTTATATTCCAAGATAAAGTCATTTCCAAAAACCACATTTGCATTTACCTCTAAGCTGGTTTCTCCTTCATTACTGTACCCCCTCACTACACTTTTATACTTATACTGCCCCATTTAATCCAATGAATCCTACACCCTAATCTTCCTATACTACTTTCTACAGTTTGCAAAACTTTCTTCCACATTCCTCCATCTATCTGCCTTTCCTGCTCCAACCTCATACTTTCTTCATTTTTTCCTAAATTCCTAGCTTCAATGTTCTTATTCATTCTACCACAGCTTCCCCTTGAATACCTGAACCCTGCCTTCCCTTCCAAATTCCAGCCTCATCCTCAAAATGACAACAATCACTGATCCAACATACCTTCTTCATTTCTTTCCCAATTTATCACCAGTCTCCAAAGCCTCCGTGTTCCTGGTTCCATTTCATTGCTGCTTCTTCTACCTTATTATAGCCTTGCCACTGGTCTCTGGCCCCAATATCCAGATTTGTATACAAATCCTAGCCAGGACTGGTAGAAGCAAATACTTCAAATGTAGAGTTTTTCAAATACGATCCGTAGCTTGAAATCATCAGAAGGATTGACAAGTTTCATTCAAGAGAATAACTAATCAGTTAACTTGTCAAATCAATTTGAACTTCTATAAAACATTAATTAGATTAACTAAATTTATCTGCAAAATAAGAGTAACTACTGTAACCAACACTTATTAATACATATTATTTCCCTTTATGAACACAATCTTTCTGAATACTGACATGAATTGAATAGCATTTATTTATATAGTACTCAATTACTTTCTTCTGTTCCACAAATAGATTTTTTTTTATTATATCCTGCAGTTGGAATGTAATTAATTGCCATACACTGGAAAATAAAACTGCATCCAATGCATAGACAGAATTTCATGCAGTCCTTCATTTTAAATACAGTCAGACCATAAAAATGCCTATCTGATCCCTAGGAATCTTTGAATTTGGAGAAATGCTAAGTTTATTGATTCAAATAATGATGAACTATTGAGCTGGAAAGCCCCTTGATGCATGGTTGTTGTTATTTTCTTCAGACGCTAAGAATCAGGATGGTTTATGAAATAATTCTTAGAATACAATGAATTTAGTCCAATATATGTTTAAAAAAATATCTTGAAGCATAAGATAATTACATTTTCACATGATAATAAAAAGTATGCTTAATATCAATATTTATATTGATATGAGTCAGCCAGTACAAATATGAATATGAAGGACATAATAAATTCAGTCTAAAACTGAATATTAATGGTAGAATTATTTTCAGCCTTACCTGTCAAATTTGCTGAGAAATCATTTTAGATATTCTATGGAAGATAAATTAGGAAGGCTCTTGCTCGATAGCTGTAATCAATCAACTATTGCTAATTTTTAAAGAGACGTTTATTAATCTGTACACCCTAGTACACTTTCTAAACCTAGTTGTGTTTTATGGAGTGAAAAATACGGTAATTTGCACTATAGAATCTATTTTATTTCAAGAACTGCAATCTAAGCTGGTAGAGTTGTTCTCACATGCGTTGTGTTTTTGAGAAATCCTGCTTTAATGGAGCAGCTTCTGAATGGAGGATTAAGATCATCCTCTTGAGAAAGTAGTTCTTTCTTTTTCCTTTTTTTTTTTAATCGTTCAGTGTTACTGTGATGTACCACAGATTTCAATTCTTAATGAGATAGTAGTCCAGATTCTGGTTCTGGCTAAGGGATTGCCATTTAATCTCCTGGTAAATCTGGCAGAGAGGAGTTTTCTCAAGTGAAGTGGCTGATGACAACCTCTATAGTCAACTTGCCCCACAAGCTGTGGGAAGGGAGGGGACAGCATATTTTAGGAGGAGGGTTTTGCAACTCCTGGGAGAACTAACAAGATGCCAAACTACATTCCCTAGATTCCTTCTCTGCAGGTTTGTTTCTACTGCCTGCAAGTCTTTTTTGGCATTCATGACACTCATCTGTGTAATCTACTTTATGTAATAGGTTTTTGTTCAACTTTTTCTATGTGATTCTCCCATTTCCTGCAGAAGACAGGAAGGTCACAAAAACTTACATTATATTTATTGCAAAAAAGTTCTTTTTAAAAATTACAGTAATTATAGTAACTATAAAATTATACTAAAGTCATTTTAATGTTGTTTGGGAATACTGATTATTAAATTTTGAATTATGCTAACTTTTGAAATAAGATTTATGTGCATTTATTTGGAGAATAATTTGTGACTGAATATATTTGTGACTGGACCATCTTCTCTAGAACAGGTGGATGATGTGGATGCATAAAGGAATTCAAGGCCAAGAGTAAGATTAAGAAGCATGTAAATAGAAAAATCAATCCCAATAATTAAAAATAATGTTCTTTATTCAGATTCTTTATAGATAACAGAATGCCTATTTCCTAGCGATGTAAAATGGAAACACCATCTCTGCCTGAAATTCATATAGAGGATAAAGTGATTTTGTGGCTTGTTTATTTAATATGGCTCATCTGCTTTCCTTGTCCTTTTTTCACAAGCAATATCCTCAATCATTTAATGATTTTTTAATTCAGTTAAAATTCACTATATTTTATTATAAATAAGAGATTTCTCGCACATGCAAACTTCATTATTCTTATTTAGTCTTCTGATTAATTTTCATATTTTGTTTTACAGAGACATGTGACACAATCTAGTGGTAATCGAAAATTCAAGTGCACTGAATGTGGAAAAGCTTTCAAATATAAACATCACTTAAAGGAACACTTAAGAATTCACAGTGGTAAATATCCTGGTATTTTGTTTGTCACTGTACATATTTTTAACTTTTGTGCCATAGCATAAATTTTGTCTGTTTTGAATATGATTTTTTCAGCGAATAGTTAAAATAAAATAAAATTATATAAATAAAATTAAATAGGCAGTTAGTGTTCAAATAATATTGAAGTAGTTTAATCTTATTACTTTATGGGTTAAGCTGTTATTGGTTTTACATTTAATATTTGGATTGAATCAAAATATATTGTCTATGCATGGGCTATTTTATATTTCCACTCTAATCTGTTTCAAGAAAAGTTATATTAATTCCCAGAAATTTCATATACACCAGTTTTTTTACTTTCTTGTCAAAATGATTAGAATTACTCCATGTATAAGCATTTACATGATGTAAAATGCTTTGACATAATTTTCCTCCCAATGAGTTCTTTGCCTCCAACACAGAATGCGTACTATGCCTTCTTTGTATCATTCATTTGTCTTAGAGATTACCATTTAAATGTTTTGACACATATACTGTATACCATACTATATTAGTGGTTCAGTTGAACTACTGATATTCAAAAGGCCAGTGAATAAATTGTTGCTTTTGAAAGCATTTTATGCAATGTACATATTGTATAAACACAAGAAACAGGGATCCTTTGCAGAAAAAATGGGAATATTTTTGTTAGCAGTAGAAAGAAAGCAAACTGTGAATGTGTAAATACTATTCCTTTGAGAGGGTAGGAGTTGTGTTGCATCCACTACAACGTTTGAATAACATATCAATCAACTTATGTTAATTCTATATCTGGAAAACTGAAGGTGTTGCTATATAGGTATCAGGGAGATTAGAGGCTTCTTTGCTCATCAGGAATGCATCTTTTATTCGTAGAATATTTTAAGTATTAATTTTGTAAATCCATCCTATAACTCTAAGTAACATTTCTATATTATAATGTTTCTTTTTTATATATGTATGTATCCAGGAGAGAAGCCATATGAATGCCCAAACTGCAAGAAACGTTTTTCCCATTCTGGTTCCTACAGCTCCCATATAAGCAGTAAGAAATGTATTGGAATGGTGCCTGTGAATGGCCGAGCACGATCAGGGATCAAGACATCTCAGTGCTCTTCTCCTTCTCTTTCTGCATCCCCGGGTAGCCCAACAAGACCACAAGTACGACAAAATATAGAAAATAAGCCCTTACAAGAACAGCTCCCTGTAAACCAAATTAAAACTGAACCTGTGGATTATGAATTCAAACCTATAGTGGTTGCATCAGGAATCAACTGTTCAGCCCCTTTGCAAAATGGGGTATTTAGTGGTGGTAGCCAATTGCAGGCAACCAGTTCTTCTCAGGGCATGGTGCAAGCTGTTGTTTTGCCAACTGTTGGTCTGGTATCTCCAATAAGCATCAACTTAAGTGACATTCAGAATGTACTTAAAGTTGCAGTTGATGGTAATGTAATAAGGCAAGTATTGGAGAATAGTCACACCAATCTTACATCCAAAGAACAAGAAACAATCAACACTGCACCCATACAACAAGCTGGACATTCCCTTATTTCAGCTATCAGTCTTCCTTTGGTTGATCAAGATGGGACAACCAAAATTATTATTAATTACAGTTTGGAGCAACCTAGCCCTCTTCAGGTAATACCACAGAATCTGAAAAAAGAAAATTCTGCCCCAAATAACAACTGCAAAACTGAGAAACTACCAGAAGATCTCAGAATGAAGTCTGAAAAAGAAAAAAGTTTTGAAAGAAAAACCAATGATAGCACTTGCCTTTTTCATGATAACTGTCCAGAGAAACCTAATGCACTTCAAGAATCAAAGCACTATGATATCAAAAATTCCATTCAGCCACCTCAGTTCAGTGGTGCAGAAGTTGCAAGATCTGGACTCACTGTTTTATCAGATGCATGGCAGCTTAAACCACCTCCTGTTAACTCTCCTTTAAGAAACCTTTTATCTCTCCTTAAAGCCTATCATGCATTAAATGCACAACCAACCTTAGAAGAGCTCTCCAAAATTGCTGATTCAGTCAATTTGCCATTGAATGTTGTTAGAAGGTGGTTTAGAAAAATGGCAGCTGGCCAGTTTTGTCTTCCAATATCTGGCCAGTCTTCCCCTGAACCTGACGATTTAGAAACCTCTGTTAATAATGATGACCACATTGTACCTACAGCTGAAAATGATCACCAGGACAGCCAGTCTAATGCTGTAAGTCCTCTTCAAACCAATAAACCACAGACTATATCAACAGGATCAGCTCATAATGGCTCGCAGCATAACACACCATCCCTGTCACCCCTTAACCTCTCTTCATCTAGAAATGCACAGGGTTTCTTGTACCTTAACGAGAGTGCCCAGGAAGAGCCACAAATAGAACCTCTTGACCTTTCATTACCAAAGCAACATGGAGAATCATTGGAACGATCCACTAGTGTTTACCAGAACAGTGCATATTCTGTTCAGGAAGAACCTTTGAACTTAACTTGTGCAAAAAAAGAACCACAAAAAGACAGCAGTATTATAGACTCTGAACCAGTTGTAAATGTAATCCCACCAAGTGCCAATCCCGTTAATATTGCTATCCCTACAGTTACTGCCCAGCTACCTACAATTGTTGCCATTGCTGACCAGAACAGCATTCCATGCTTAAGAGCTCTTGCTTCCAATAAGCAAACCATTCTGATCCCACAGGTAGCTTATACTTATTCAACCACAGTTAACAACCCTACAGTTCAAGAAACACCAAAACAGATGCAGGTCAGCGGAAATCAGGTATTTAAATTTATATCCATTTATATCTGCTCATCTTATTAGCAATGTTATCAAAAAAATACCAGACATGATATGGAAAACGTAATCTTAGTTTTGCTAATATTATATGATACTTTGAGTAATCACATATGGCTGATAAAGTTCAAAACATTTTTTTACTTCCTCTGTAAGTACTTTATGCTGAATACTTTATAAACAAGGATCTTTCATATCACTTCCTGGATGTTTAATTGTATCACATAGCCTACAACCAAGAGTGAACAGCTCAAATCAAAACTTCGTGAGTGATGCTGCCATTGCTTCGGTTTTCTCTATAAACCTGGCTAAATTGTGATGTTTAATAGTGTAATACACATGTCTAGCATGCATTTTTACATTATAGTATATTTCTGAAAAGATATAAATAAAATTTTGAAGATGCATGTTATTGTTTTTGAACCTATGAAAACAATTGACAAGTTAATACTATGTCAAATATTTTTGAAGATGGATATTTATCAAAAGTATTGCTTATTTGGCCTATCGGAACATATGATTGAAAAATGTTTCCTTTAAATAGTTGCAATATATTACCACCTTTTGGGTACTGCAATAATCCTTTAGTTGCTTTTTTTGTCTACCTAGAGTTCTGTTCTTCATCTTCCCCTTTGTTGTTCTCTGCTTCAGTTGTTATATGCATCATGTATTTTCCTTTAATAGTTTTCAGCACACCTTAAAGTGTACCTTAAAAGTATTCCTGAAGTTTTCACAGTAGGTATAGCATTCTGATTTTATCCACAACATTGTCTTCTTGTCTTACCAATTAGATAAAAAAATATCAATAAGGCTGAATTAAATCAAATGTAGGGAACAGCAAATGTAATTGTATTAAATGCAATGTGGCAAGATGATTGGTAAGATGCAGGGGTGAAATACTCTGAAGTCTGCTACCGGTTCTGTGAGTCTGCTATCGAGCGCACGCTTTGCGTATATGTACACCTGAGGCGCACAGCGTTTAAAAAGGAACATTTTGAAGCATCTGAGTCTGCAGAGGTAAGTAGAAAAGCGGAGGGAGGGGTAATCCGCTGTGCCATGCGATTTAGATTAGCTAGAAAGCAGGAAATCTGATGAGTCTAGCTAATATAAATTGCGCGCTGCAGCTGATCATCGCCAAGCTGATCGTCAGAAATACCAGTTCATCCGAACGGTAGCATTTTTTACTACCAATTCACCCAAACTGGTCCAAACCGGTAGCATTTCACCCCTGGTAAGATGTGCCCTGGACATCCCAATATGGAGTAAGTTGGTGAAGTCTCCATTAATATGCCTTCCCTCTCCCCCACCCCTCCTTTTAGACTGACTTATGGAAACCGTTAAGCTGCTGCTTACATGAAATCTCTATAGCCTGGTGAGAAATCTGTGGCCTTTCAAATGCTGAGAACTAAATTCACTTGCTACCTCAGGTCAATGGAAATTCGGGTCCACCTGTTTCTCCAATCTGTTCTGCTGTATAAAAACAAAGCAGACCGGAACACTTGTTTTGCTAAAAGACAAAAAGAGAGGTGCCTATTTCCATATAATGGTTTGATGTGGAGTGATGTTGTTAGTAATCTTACAAACTCATGGCATATTCTGTATACATGGAGCTGTTGTCTTTCGTTCTTCATGTATACATGTGAAACATTCCTAATGACTTCGTATTTCATGTTCTCTGATTGGGAAATTCTTAATGTCATCACAAAATTACTCAGATTTTCCACCCATCCAGACCTAGTGCAACAATAATTATGTAATTGATACAAATCTAAATGTAAACTTAATTACTAAGGAAAATTCACTTTGTAAATTGCTGTGGTCATATTATTTTAAAAACTGTTAACAAAGTTCTTTTTTAAGCTTGTTGGTATTGTTAGAACAGAACAGACAATCAAAATTGGTTCTGGCAAAATGATTGCATGGTAGCTAAGCAAACAGTGTGATGGAGGCTACAAAGATATTTGGTTTAGATCAATCATCTCTAAACCATCTCATTTAGATAAAGCTCTATTGTGCAGCAGCACTAGCATTACTCTTACTCTGGTATGCATTGTCAGACACAAATTTGAACATAATTGCACATATTGGTGGTGGGGGAATTATTACCATTTATCACCATGATATTTGTGAATAGTCATTTAAAAGGGTATT
The DNA here is from genome assembly GCF_028640845.1 of Ahaetulla prasina. NCBI lineage: Eukaryota > Metazoa > Chordata > Lepidosauria > Squamata > Colubridae > Ahaetulla > Ahaetulla prasina. Next base: position 128,365,476 of record NC_080542.1, read on the forward strand.
ACTAAATGAGGACTACCTGTCATACTAATGATCTTTATAGCATAAATATTATGAATGTTTACAAAATACTAATGAAACTGCCTTCAGCATTTTTCAATCTATATATTTTTCTTAAAAAACTTTTATTTTATACTAGCATTCCCTAGATTAACCAACAGTCTGTCTATTGGGCCAGTCTTGAACATAAATATCTCTTATGCTAAGATGCATATATTCATGGCCTTCTAGCTATTAACAGAACAGTATTTATGATTATGACATAGTTGAGATTAAATTAGTTACCAAAGTGCAGTAAACATTGATACTGCTTTTTATTGTATAGCCTATTACCAATTTATATTTTAACAGATTAAGAATTCTGTCCCTTGATTTTTTTTAGGATGAAAAGCAAGAGATTAGCTCAGAAGGAATATCAAATATAGAGGATCCAAATGATTCTGATTCTACACCCCCGAAGAAAAAGATGAGAAAATCAGAAAATGGAATGTATGCATGTGATTTGTGTGACAAAATATTCCAGAAGAGTAGTTCACTTTTAAGACATAAATATGAACATACAGGTATGTGAACACAAAATGAAATTATCACAATTTTTAATTCGGGACTTTACCAGATACACCTTGGTACCGATCATAGATTCAGAGAATTGTAAGGACATTTTCCTTGCTAGTCTGGAACATTTTTGAAAAATGGAACAAGTTGTAACTAATTTATTAATTTAAATTCTACTTTAGAGATAGAATATTGCAAATATTTTCTCCATTAAGGAAGCTAAAATTTAGGAAGTAACTCTTGAGCTGTTGTAGATAATTGAGATGTGATTGGGATACCCACATTTGTGGCTCATATGTCTGACCCATTTACATCTAGAGCAAGAAAAGGATTAGGAAAATGAGCTAAAAATGTCAGAAGAAACAAAAAAAGTGAAAAAATAAGTTATTGCTAACATAAACTTCCTTTTGTAAAAGATGGATCATGGTACAACTCTAATTTATTTATTTATTTGTTTATTTATTTTGTCATATCAGTATATATAGGCATTAACATGAAATGAAATAGCTATATAATAAATAAGCATATATATTAACATAAGTATGTAATAACTATATTAATTGAATATAATGAAAATAAACAATAGAACAGGAACGGTAGGCACTTTTGTGCTCTTACAGTCCTCTTAGGAATGGGGTAAGGTCAATAGTAGATAGTATTTGGTTAAAGATTTTGGTTAAAGATTTTGGGATTTTGAGAAGAGACCACAGTCAGGTAGTGTGTTCCAAGTGTTAATGACTCTGTTACAGAAATCATATTTTCTGCAGTCAAGTTTGAAGCGGTTAACATTAAGTTTAAATCTATTGTTTGCTCTTGTATTGTTGCAATTGAAGCTGAAGTAGTTTTCAACAGGAAGGACATTGCAATAGATGATTCTATGAGTTAAGCCCAGGTCTGTTGGAGATGGCGGAGTTCTAAGTTTTCTAAACCTAGGATTTCAAGTCTGGTGGTATAAGATATTTTGTTGTTTTCAGAGGAGTGGAGAACTCTTCTTGTAAAGTATTTCTGGACACGTTCAATTGTGTTGATATCAGAAATGTGGTATGGGTTCCAGACAGGCGAGCTGTATTCAAGAATTGGCCTAGCAAATGTTTTATATGCTCTGGTTAGTAGTGTAGTGTTTTTGGAGAAGAAGCTACGCAAGATTTACAACTCTTAGAGCCTTTTTTACGATGTAGTTACAGTGGGCTGGCACTTAGATCATTTGATATTAAAACTCCAAGGTCTTTAACAGGGTGGGGGTCATCTGTAAGGTAATGTCCATCAAGCTTGTACTTAGTGTTTGGGTTCTTTCCAATATGTAAGACTGAGCATTTGCTGGTTGAGATTTGGAGAGAGTTGAGAGTTGTATTGTTGGTGGTGTTAAATAGTTTGACATCGTCATCAGAGAGAACACAGTTACTTGTGATATGGTCACAGAGATCATTAATGTATAATATGAAGAGTGTTGGTCCAAGAATGCTGCCTTGGGGAACGCCACTCTTGACAGGAACAGGATTTGATAGAGCATTGCCTATTTTGACCACTTGTTGTCTGTTTGATAAGAAAGATAGTCTGTTTGATAGGAATCCTGCATAGAAATAAAATATGTAGTGTAATTTCCAGTTTCATATTAGATATTAAAATAGCTTTTATCATTAGTTCCCAATAATTAGTTTATTTATGTATTTATTTAATTATATTTTTATGCCACCCATTTCCCTATCAGGTAACTCTGCAGCTTAGAGATAAATAAAAAGACAAATAGAAAAATAATTAAAATATTAAAACCATACACATTAAAATTTTAAAACTATACGAAAAATCAGACTGAGAAGGGAAGCATGGGGATGAAGTTTATGCCAATATTAATTATAAGAGATTGTCAGCTATTCACATTTTTAAAAGACATGGAATCCTTAACTTACTAAGTCTGTAGATTTGTCTGAAAACAGAGTCAATAACTTACTAACAGTTGTTTGATTTTATGAACTAGTATTTTCCATCATTATTATTATCTCCATCTAACTACTAAGATGCCATAAAATGCCATTAATTTTCCACTTTAAAAACCCATACTTTTTTCCTTAGGAATTACATATCTGTTCATATAACATATGCCCCATTACAGATCCTTATTTAGAACTTTTGGAAAACTTAAGAGCCTGCAAATTTCAGTGTGGTACCTATAATACTATGATAGAATTACAAATCACCAATTCCTACTTACATTATAAAAGAACAAATCCAACAATTCTCACTCTCTCCTGATGTTTGTGATGAGAAGTTAGAAAGGGGCCTCTTGTAATGGTTGTTGAGAACAGTACCCCACTTTTAACTTCTGATGAACTAATTTTTGTTTGAGATTCCCTTAAAAAAAATTCAGCAGTGTAGGTGCAATGAGCAAGTCCACATTCTAGCAAAATATACTCCAGGGAAATAATTTCATTTTTATTTTTCAGGTAAAAGACCTCATGAGTGCGGAATCTGCAAAAAGGCATTTAAACATAAGCATCATTTAATTGAACATATGCGACTGCACTCTGGAGAGAAGCCCTATCAATGTGACAAATGTGGCAAACGCTTTTCTCACTCGGGGTCTTACTCTCAGCACATGAATCATCGCTACTCCTATTGTAAAAGGGAAGCTGAGGAACGTGACAGCACAGAAATAGAAGGAGTCGCACAGGAGCACCTGGGGAATGAGAATGCAGGGGCAGGAGCTTCTCCCTCACAGCTTGACTTAGATGAGAGAGAAAGCTTCACAAGAGGGGAGGAAGACAGTGAAAAAGAGGAAGAAGATGAAGACAAAGAGATGAAGGAAAAAGAAAAAGAATGTGGAAAATTACAAGAGGAAGAAGAGGAGGAGGAAGAAGAGGAGGAGGAAGAGGAAGAAATAACTGAAGAAAGCATGAAGGATGAAGAAGCTGTAGATGAAGGAAACATTATTCAGCCAGAAGTTATATTAAAAGAAGAGCTAATGTCAGAGGCAGCAACAAGTAAAGTTTAACGGATGAGATTTTGTACACAGAGAAAGAATCTCAATTAGTAATGAAAGTTGTTCTATACTCTACATGCTTTTTATGGAAGCACAGTAGTCTGTGCACTGTGATTCCTGTTCACTACTGTGTAACAAAAATTTAAAAAACAGAAAGTATAAAATATATATATATATCCAGGTGTGCCTGAATCTCAAATCTCGTAATTTTTCACAGTTTTCAAATTTAGAAACAAGTTTGTGACCTGAAACAGATTGGAAGAAAATGATGACTCTGGAAGCAAATAGATTAACATGTTACAGGAAACATTCGGTATGTGTTGGACATCAATTTGTTACCATCAGTATTCTTTTTTGTTTAATATTTTGATTGTACAATTGGGAGATATTTTATGTTCCTTTTTTTTTCTATCAGTGAAACAATTCTGCTAATTCCGCTTCAGTATTCAATATTCAGTATTATAGGTTTAAAATGTGAGAATTTCTGCACTACAGACTTCCCTTAAGCAGAAAGACATGACACAGTTCCAAACAGTATTTGACTACCTTTGTAAATTCAGCTTAGAAGGTAGCAGTTTATAACATTTAGATGTTGTTAGTAGAACATGTTCTCATTTAAAGTGTATTGTTAGCCTTAAGGGAGCAGCTGATAGAAGGACTGAAGTTTACTCATGTGCTTGAAAATATAGTTTGAAAAGAAAGATTGTGGTGGGTTTCTGATTGCAGGGATTAACAGTGTTAATACTGGTGAGGACAGCCAAGTTGTCAAAATCAGTGTTTATAATTGTGTCTGGAGTGTGTAGTAAAAAATATGAAGGATATGACATGAAGCTTTGAATCTCTTTTGGCCTTATGCAAGACCCTGTGTGCTGTAAGTGCCATTTCTCAGTATTTTTAAAAGGCTTTGACCAGCCTTTCTCCAATGTGTGGCCTAAATAACTAGCATTTGTTGATTTGTATTAAATTTCAGTAAACTAAATCATGGGACAAAAAAACCCAGCCATCAGAGAAGTAAAAGCACTGGTACATTTCATAAAGTAATTCTTCACTCTTAGTTGTTGCTTTTTCATTACTTATCTGGAGAATTTCTCTACAATAATTATGAAGGGAAATTTCTAATCTATTATATTGGCTCACTTTATTTCAGACAAATACATGATATATTATTGGGCTCATATGTTTCCAAATGTTAGTTATTCTGGACCCCATTTATTGACAATGTTAGCTGATTTAACCTATCAGTATTATTTTCTTTCTTTTAGTTTTAGATCTGTGCAACATTTTGTACTGTATGTTTTCAAATCTGGCAGTATTAATACCCTTCTTACTGACATATGTACCTTTTAGGTTTAGAAAACTTTTATATTTATGTGTCTTATTTTTATATTTCTTTATTTATTACACAGTAGTATATAATACAGTAGTTTGTATTAATACAATAATATATTTTAGTATGAAAATTTGGAAAGTTGATAAGATTTAAAGTAGAGAGGCAATTGGTTCTCTTGCATTGAGATTGATTTAACAGTGTTATGTTAACATTTATACTTGCCTTGGACTGTAGAAGAGGAGAATTAAAATGGGAATGTATCAATTTACAATTGCAATCAATTCATTTCACCTTTTCCCAGTTTTTACTATAAAGCTCTTACATTTTGAAATTCACTGTATGACTAAATAGCATGATGCTCTGCAGTTTTATTAACCTTACCATAAAACACTCATTTCTTTAAGGAAACCGAGCTAGAGTAATCTTCTAAACAGTGTGGGAACAATGTTTAACATTTCTGTGCCAATTTGTTCCTGTATTCATATATGTGAGTTACAAATCTGAAGCTTCATTTTTTTTAAGTTCCTTGTTATATCATGGTCATTTTCTAGTTTTTTACCAGACTCCCCATCTCACAATAAAAATCATCAATAAGCCTGATTTACTGTCATTATTGTGGTAATGAAGTTTATCCTTTAATATATTTCTATGGGATATCACTGAGGTTTTATCCAAACAATAATCACCAAATTTCTTTCCCCCTTTACTGCTCTCAAAGTACTCTCCTGCCTGACCTAGGGGCTATAATGGATATGGAGAAGGTGTCCTAAGAGAAAAGTATCAGGTTTTCTTCCTAATGAGAACATTTTCATTGAATTCCACAAAAGTAAAACAAGTGCATAATCAGCCACACTGGTTTATACCAGAGGAAATATAGTGTGTGTGCATATTGCTATAAATTAAAGAGTATGGTGGTGTCTTATAGAATAAAAAGGCATAAGTTTTTTTGAGCTACAGCTTACTCCGTTTAAAACATTTTATTAGTTAGAGAATTTGCTACTAGTCATCCTGATTTTTGCCACCCTAGAATAACAAAACTGTCCTATACAGCATGCAGCTATGGATTGGTCATATTTTGAAATAGTAAAAAGCAATTCCATAGATGCTGCAGAGATGGGACTTGTGTTACAAGTAATTCTGCATCCTCCAAAAATGTATATTATGGGGTCCTTGATACTCTCTGAATTTGGATGTTTTCTTGCAGATGTTTCATTACCTAACTAGTTAACATTTTCATTACTAGAAGGGAGTGGGGTTTGGTCAGTGGTGGGATTCAAATAATTTAACAACCGGTTCTTTGCCCTAATGATTTCTTCCAACAACCAGTTCACCAAACTGTTCAGAAAGTTAACAATTGGTTCTCCCAAAGTGGTGCGAACTGGCTAAATCCCACCGGGTTTGGTCCATGTTTATATACAAAATGGTTTGCCCTATCAGTATTGGGAGTTTTCTTCGTAATTTCTTGATTAGGCTGTTGTTTACAGTTTAATTGTTTGTCTGGGTATCTTTGACATATATAAACAGAAAGCAAACTTCACTTCCTACTAGCACAGATGATATTACCTAGTTGGATAATGAAACATCTGCAAAAAAAACCAACCGAGCTCAGTAAATACCAAGGACCCCACATCCAATCCTGAGTTACAAATATTCTCTGCCATTGGAATGTATATAACCTTCTATTAGCTTACTTTGCATACTTCAGAAATTTTGTTAATTTCAAATGCTAAGAGTAGTAGAAATGTATTAATACATAAAAGTAGGCGGTACTGATCCTGCCAGAAACATCATCATTCCAGAATTGTTCAGAGTTCAAAACAGTAGTACTTCAAATATGAAATAATTGTTTCAAGCATAATCAAAACAATCAGTGAATCTGAAGCCATTACTTTGAACTTGGGTTGAAATGGGGTTCTATGCAGTGATGGGCTTCAACCTGTTTAACAACCGGTTCTGTGAGCGCACGCTTTGCACACGTGTGCGCCTAACATGTTTCACGCAGCATTCAAAACACAGCAATTTGAAGCTCAGCTGCTTACCGTCTAAGGCAGCCCTGAAAAATAGAACAGCGGAGGCATGGAAATCAGAGTTTTTCATGAAGCAGCTGAGCCAGAAAGAAATAAATATAGGACAGGATAGAGCAGGGGTGGGTGGGTCAACAGTTGATCATCAGAACTACCAGTTCACCTGAACCAGTGCTAACTGGCAGCAGCCCACCACTGGTGCAATGTACAAAAAGCCTTTCAAGCTCATAACAGTTTGCACACAGTGCTAAAATCATGGCAGTCAAGAATCTATGCATCAATAATAATGGATATACAGCAAAACATGGCTAAAATTTCACTGTCCTGAAAGATACAATTAACTAAGCTGAAATAGAAGGCGACCTATTATTAGAAAATGTATATGCTGTACAATTGGAGTATCTGGGTTTTATGGGGCTACATAGAGTAACAATTACAGGCCCCTGAAATTCAGGAAGGTACCCCATAGTTGCCCAGCCTAGTGTCAGTACTACATGCCAGATCTATCCAACCTCACATTATATTATGGATGGAAACAGTCTTACTGAGAGCAGACATGCCATATATCAAGAGCCACTTGAGTCCATGATGTTCCAGAATTGGGCCAATAGGTATTAAGAGAGCCATACTAATACTTGGTTCCCTTTTCCTGGAAACTAAGCCCCACTGTACTTTCCTGGTCTCAATAAAAACCTTCACTAGTCCATCCCCAGAATCTCATTCTAGTCATCTGTCCTCCACCATCTCATTGGACTTCACCATCCATTTTTTTCACCAGCACCAACTGTTTCAGTGGGCACTTCCAAAGCATTCTTTTATGACCGCTTATACATAATCCTCAACCACAATGGGCAATTGGGACTGGAGTTTCTATTGCTATGCAATGCAGCGATAAGGCAAAACCACAATCTGGTTGCAGTTGTTAACTGAATCCCATAGTAATTAGATGAGGCAACTTCCTGCCAGCTTCCTACAATCAAATCCATAGGGAAACCAGTAGTAATTTGCAAGTTCCAGGTAGTTTGCAAGAAGTCTGCCAAGCAGGTAAGCAGCTATTGCTGGGTGTGGGGAGCAAGAGGGTATTTGCAAGGGTCAGGAGGATACAAGGGGATGTGCGGGGATATGAAGAAGGTCCAACAAGAAGATAACATGATGGGTTGGTGGAAGATGTGCTGGTGGGGGGCAGACTTACTCCAATGACATGCAAATTTCACGGCTTCCCAATGATTTTCTGGAGAAGCCTTCAAGGAAGTTTGCAAACTGATTTACGTGATCATGGGGCACTGCAATGAGTCATGACTATGATCCAGTTGCCAAGTCCTCAGATCATCATCATGTGACCATGGAACAGCCAGAACTGGTCATAACCACCATTCATTCAAAAGTATCATTACTTCAAATGGTTGAACAAATGATCATAAGTCAAGGACTACATATAGTCACTCTTTGTCATCTGTACACCACCACTTTCCAAGATTCCATTTCCATATCATTGTCTCTGCTTCCACCTCCCTTTTCTGAGGACCCACCACTATTGGCTTGGATGTAAGCTGTTCTATCTCATCATCTCTTCACTAATAGTCACCTGTGCTATAATGGTGGCCTCCTCATTGTTTCATTGTCCTGCTATGACAGGCCAGCAGCTGTTCCCCATCTTTAACAGCAGCAGCTCAGTATATTATTTTCAGGAGCAAAGCAGAATCTAGTTGACTTCACCTTCCTCCTCCTCCTGTAAAAATAACAAACACTATTCCAAAAGCTCTAATTTACTTTTCCTAACATCTTTCTTAATCTGTCCAAATTTTCTACAATTGTTCTAAATCAACCAAAGCAATTCGAACTCGGCAAATCTAAGAACATTTAGGCTCCATTTTTTTTTAGACAAATACTATTGGGACTTAAATACTCCTTGTTAGTGTTTTCTCTTTTTCTCCTAAAAATTTTTCTTGGTTGCTTTTCTTTTAAAGGATAAAAAAAAGAACAATCATTGAACTTTTCTAACTAAATTGTCGTATTCCACTCTCATTCACTAACTGATGCTTTACTGGTGCTTTGATGCTATGCCTAACATCAAACTACTTGTATTTGAATAATTTTCCTACATTTAGTCTTATAGAAGCATTGGGCACTGCAACTGTCAAACACATGCCAGTTGCCAAGCATCTGAAAAGTTGGTGTATTATGTGATCATGAAGATGCTGCAACGATCATAAGTGTAAAAAATTGTCATGTTACTTTTTTTTTCAGTACTGTTGTAACTTTGAATGATCATTAACGAACGGTTGTAAGTCGAGGACTATCTGTAATGCTTTTAATTGTATCAGGCAACATAGTTATTAGGAAAATAAGATTTTAAAACAAAATAAGATGCTTTATAACGAAGAAATGTGTGGAATTTTGAAGGAGATGGCATTACTTTTTCAAAACAAAAGATACCATGGAGAAAGGATTTAAGGAGATTACGGAAAAAATGGAAAATACCATATGAGGGATGATGAGTAAAGACCAAGAAGCCCAGGAAGGAGAGGAGTCAACAGATGAAATGAAGGAAGAAAAAGACAAAGAGGAGGCAACAATGAAAATAACAGTGACCAATGAATTAAATCAAGGGGAAAATATATTAAGAGAGTTGGAAGATACTTTTAAAAGGGAGATAGGGCCCTAGGAAGAAATTTTGGAAACTAAGCAGTGGAAGAAGGTAGAGGTAGGAGAAATACCTAAATTGAATAGCCAAGAAGCTGATGCAGACAGAGATGCAGACAAGAAGGGAATTTGGGAGGCAAGTCAAAAAAGGCATAGCAATTAATGTATTGAAGCGGGCAAGAGACAATTGATAGATGATTTCTCTTTTTTGTCATTGTTCTGATTTGCTCTTCTTTTTCTCTCTCATTCTTTTCTTTTTTTAGATAGGTGACATGACTCGAAGTTAGGATAGAAAAAAAACATCTTTTAGTAAAGGGTGACATGCTTAAAAGTTAGAATAATGATAGAAATAAGAAGGGGAAATATTAGTATAGACACTTTTGTATAATAAAATAAAAGTAATAACGAGAAAATGTGGAATAATTGAATAATGACAGATTGCAACCTAATATAAATGTGTATCATTAGTAGAAATATATAAGTTGATTGAATGTAATAACCATGATTAATTCTACTAGTTTTATTTGTATTAGAATGTTGGACACCCAGGTGCCAGACTGTTCATGCATTGATATATTTGTAAAAAATAAAAAGCTTGTAAAAAAAAGGAAAATAAGATTTAAATAAAAGAATGTTGAAGTAATAAGATCTAATTATATGGTATTTTCTCAAAGGAAAATATTAACAAGGTTTGATAGAGTTAAAAATTAATATTTCTATGGTGTAGAAACTTTTTAATATTTGGTCGAATAATACAAAGTAAAATAAAAAATACTATTCTTTCTCATTACATTAATTTGGTCATAGTAACTTTCTTGTTAGGTAGATATATTGATAATTAAATTTAAGAACATACCATTCTAAGTAAGGTTACATTTACGCAAAGGTTTATTCCAATCTTGGAGTTTGCTGTGATTTGTTCCTGATATGAAGAATATTAATAACTAAAAGTTTAATCACAGTTGCCATTCTTCATATATTTTCATTTACAAGCGTACAGACATTTTATCCAATCTGAAAGTTTAAAGGGGAAAAAAAGAAGGAAAACTAATGACAGCCATTCTTTATTGTTTCAAAAAACTCCCTTTCTTAAACTTTAGACAAAGTTCCAAAGAAACAGAATTGCAGAGAACAAAAAAGATGATAATTGCATTTTCTTATTAAAAATTAGTTGCACAGAGGAAATAGTCAAGCTGTCATTATTTATTTGAGAGTGATAGCTTTGACGTACGAAGGTACTTTTTGAAAAGGCAACTGGACTTTCTTTGTTTTTCCTTTACGACATTTCATGTTTCATCCAAGTAGTTTCTTCAATTCTGAAGCAAAATGTCTTCAAGAAAAACAAAGTCTAGTTGCCTTTTGAAAAAAAGCACCTTTGGTGCTTAAATCTATGAATGACAACATTGCATGCTGGTTGGATACAACCTCACAGACGATCCTCACTCTATCAAGAACCTTGGAGTACTCATCTCAAATGATCTAAGTGCCAGAGCTCATTGCAGCAACATTGCCAAAATGGCATTAAGAGTTATTAACCTAATCTTGCGAAGCTTCTTTTCCGGTAATATTGTATTGTAAACTAGGGCATACAAAATTATTTGAGCTCATCTCAGCAAAATTATTTGCTAGACCAATTCTCAAATACAGCTCATCTGCCTGGAACCAACACTGTATATCGGACATTAATACAACTGAGCGAGTCCAGAAATATTTCACAAGAAGAGTACTCCACTCCTCTGCTCACAACAGAATACCGTATGCCACCAGGCTTAAAATCTTTGCTTTAGACAATTTAGAACTCCACCGCCTTCAGTCTGACCTAAGAGTAGTACACAAAATTATCTGCTACAATGTCCTATCTGTCAATGACTACTTCAGCTTCAACCGCAATAATACACGAGCACACAATAGATACAAACTTAAGGTAAACCGATACAAACTCGATTGCAGAAAATACGACTTCAAGAACAGAGTGGTCAATGCCTGGAATGCACTACCTGACTCTGGTTACATCGCCAAAACCCCATAACTTTAACCTTAGACTGTCTACTGTTAACCTCACCCCATTCCTAAGAGGTCTGTAAGGGGCGTGCATAAGAGCACAAATATGCCTATCATCGCCATCCTACTGTCCTCATTTATTCGTATCCTTATCCTGTATTCTTAATCATGTTTATACTTATATATGTTATCTTATAATTATTTGACAAATATATAAATAAATAAAATAAAATCTTCATAGACAGATAACTGATGTTTTTCCACCCATACCAAAAAGTAATATGCAAAACAAAATGCACAGGTACCGTATATGTGGTACCTTGCTCAATAGTAGTACCTGTGAGAGCGATCTTGGAGTCCTAGTGGACAACCATTTAGATATGAGCCAGCAGTGTGCCAAAAAAACCAACACAGTTCTGGGCTGCATAAACAGAGGGATAGAATCAAGAACACGTGAAGTGTTAATACCACATTATAATGCCTTGGTAAGGTCACACTTGGAATATTGCATTCAGTTTTGGTCGCCACGATGTAAAAAAGATGTTGAAACTCTAGAAAGAGTGCAGAGAAGAGCAACAAAGATGATTAGGGGACTGGAGGCTAAAACATATGAAGAACGGTTGCAGGAACTGGGTATGCCTAGTTTGATGAAAAGAAGAACTAGGGGAGACATGATAGCAGTGTTCTAATATCTCAGGGGTTGCCACAAAGAAGAGGGAGTCAAACTATTCTCCAAAGCACCTGAGGGTAGAACAAGAAGCAATGAATGGAAACTAATCAAGGAGAAAAGCAACTTAGAACTAAGGAGAAATTTTCTGACAGTTAGAACAATTAACCAGTGGAACAACTTGCCTCCAGAAATTGTGGATGCTCCAACACTGGAAATTTTTAAGAAAATGTTGGATAACCATTTGTCTGAAATGGTGTAGGTTTACTGCCTCGGCAGGGGGTTGGACTAGAAGACCTCCAAGGTCCCTTCCAACTCTGTTATTATGTTATGTTACGTTATGTTAACTATTTCTCTTTTTCAGATTAGAAAACACACAGTCCAAATTCCCAACTACAATAACATTTACTTGGCAAAATAAATATATATTTTATGTTTTATTATCAGTACAAGTTTTCAAACACATTGGATGCAGCTCCTTTGAGACAGGAAAGAAAAGTTGTAGGTGTCTGTTTAAATCCAAAATATATATATATATACAGATACAATTTAGAAGCATTTGTTTAGTGAACATTCAAAGTTACAACAGACTGAAAAAAATGACTTACAACTGGTCTTTGAATTTATGCTGTCATAGCATTCCCATGGTCACCTGATCAAAATTCAGACCCTTCTTTATTAATTTCTTCCAATCAAATAATTCAGTTGATGTATCATTCTACAACTATGCGGCCCATCCAAACTAGACCTTAATGTCAACTATTTTAGCATTTGAGATTAAAAAGAGCAGTGAACTCAATAACTGCAAATTTGCCTTGCCTTCAGATAAAAATATACTTTTCTTCTTTTCCCCAACATCACAGGCCAAAAGAGAATAGCAATCCAAAAGTTCAAATTGATTGATTGATTGTTGATTTAGTCATTCATGCATGCATGTATTAATTCATTCATGCAATAGAATAGAATAATAACAGAGTTGAAAGGTATTCTAGTCCAACCTCCTGCTTGGACAGGAAACCCTATACCATTTCAGACAAATGGTTGTCCAATCTCTTCTTAAAAACTTCCAGTGTTGGAACATTCACAACTTCTGGAGGTAGGTTGTTCCACTGGTTAATTGTTCTGTCAGGAAATTTCTCCTTAGTTCTAGGTTGCTTCTCTCCTTGATTAGTTTCCACCCATTGCTTCTTGTCCTGCCCTCAGGTGCTTTAGAGAATAGCTTGATTCCTCTTCTTTGTGGCAACCCCTGAGATATCACAACACTGCTGACATGTCACCCCTAGATCTTCTTTTCATCATTTTTTCCTGTTTTAACATTCTGTTTTAAAGAGTGTTTTGCCATTCTGTATCTTTATCCAAATGCAGTGTTTATTGAAATACACCATAATGTGATATAATAAGCTAATTTGTCTATCACATTTGTTATTACAATCACACTAAAAATGCAAAATCTTACGGCTGTGAATTCTCTCTCATATGAATAATCCAATCCTGCTTAAAAACAAAAAAAGACCACTGAGGTTGTTGCTTTCTCAGTTGCAATTTGCCAGCCATCCACATTGCATTTAACAGGTACAAGTTGGTTTTGCCTTCTTTCAAATGCATTTCCCCTCCCCCACACCACATTTGGTAGGTACAGAATTCTCAGAATTCTCGATACATTGCAAATTAGAGAAAGGCATTGCATAACAGTATGATATCAATGCTACACTATCTGCATACAGAAAATGTGACTTTCCAGTCTAGAAAGGAAATAATACATTGACATTAATGCTCCAAAATCCCTTTGATAAAGCATGCAACTAATGCAACTAATAACAGCAACTCATAACAGCAACTAATGCTTTTATTTGCTTATTGTTGTGGATTCTGCTCATGTTCCACAAAACAAGCTTTCACCCATCAAAAATAGGAGCTGTAATGATCAAGCACTTCCAAGATCTCTCATATAAGAACTCCTACAATTGTAAGGAAGGATATTTATCCCATTTTACCGAGGATGGAGTTTTATCAAAGCCATGGTGTTTTCTCAATGTCAATTGTTGCATCACATTAGAAGCATTACTCTTGTCATCACAAGAGAAGTCTATAAATCAAAGAGATGCTTGTATGCTTCATTATATCTTTATATAGAAAATTAATTTTAATTAGTTGTACAGTCCAATGCTAGCATATGCATGGCAATATTTCATCTGCACAGAAGAAATATTATGGAGCTTGGCTTAAAATGTTAGTAAGCCAATGGGATACACTATGTTATGATAAAGAGGAAGATTCCATAGTCTATGTCCTTTCAGGGCTGCAAATGCAGTGATAAAAAATGCAATTTGCAATAATCAGATAGGATGTAAGCTGGGTTAATTGTAGAGTGTAACCAGTGATATGTAAATAATTGCTTCTAGCTGCATTGTTATTTGTTTGGGATTATTTCTGTAACATCCTCCTGATGATTCTTAAATTTAAAAATTTAGCATAACATCTTTGCCCAAGGACTTTGATATCATTACAATGTATTAACAGAAAAGGCTGCTTCTCCGGGCCAGGATATTCACCCCAGATGTGACATACCTCTAAACAGAGCTTTAATTGCATCTTTTAAACTCTGCCAAGTAATTGCACCATTCCCCGAAGCTAAATGCACGGAAATTAAGCTGAATGCATGAAACTTGAAAAATACTGCAATACTGAATGAAACAAATAAATTCCAGAGTAAAAGCCACAAGCCACAAAGTTTTCATAGCAAAGTCTTCAACATAGTTTCTTCATGTTAAATCAGACTTTATTGGATGGTTTTAAAATACGCAGCCTCAATAATACCACAATTCAGCTGCCAAACCTGATTTTTTTAAAACAATGCTCCCCCCAAGAAATATACATGAGTATTTTTTTTAAAAAAAATCCTTATTGAATTGCAAGGGAATTAGCTGCAGTTTTACTTTATAGCACATTGTGTGCTATATGTGCACATATAGCACATAAAGTAGAAATGTACATGATCTATGGAATTTTTGCAGCTTGTTAGTGAAAACTAAGGCAGATCGTATTTATTAGCTGCATTTAATGGTTTCCACTGTGAGCTCTGTGACTTCTGAATATATCCATTTGTTACTTAATTCAATAAGGCAGCAGAAAGAGATAGTTTGTGGTGATATCAGCACAAGTGCCTAAAAAGTTGTTCAGTTGGAGATGAGAAGAACTATTCCCTATTTTCAGTAAACTTTCAACAGAAGCATCACATCTACTGAGGGAGTCAAAATCAGCCAGATGGCAGAGTCTAGCAATACACGCTCTGTCCCTTTTGAACATCTTATCAGCACATTTCAAAAGGATGGGAACTTAAATTGGATGGGAACCACATCTATGATCTGGCTGGCTCTGATCTTTCTTGAAAACCTCTATAAGGAGACGCAGCTGCTGAGATGTTTTCAGTAACAGAACAATAACAGAAGAACAGAGTTGGATGGGACCTTGTAAGTTATCTAGTCCAAACCCTCTACCCCCCCACTGCCCAAGCACAAGACCCTTCACCATTTCTAACAGATGGCAGTCCAGTCTCTTCTTGAAAGCTTCCAGTGATGAAACTCCCACAACTTCTGAAGGCAACTTCTGTTCTATTATTTGATTGTTCTGTTAGGAATTTTTTCCTTATTTTTAGTTTGAATCTCTCCTTGATCAGTTTCCATCCATTATTTCTTGTCTGGCTTTCACGTGCTTTGGAGGTTGTCAGCCCCTCAAATATTGACACACTGCTATTATGTCTTCCCTGGTCCTTCTCTTCGCTAGACTAGCCATGTCCAGTTCTGTAACCATATGTTTTAGCCTACAGTCCCCTAATCATCTTGGTTGCTCTTCTCTGCACTCTTTCTAGAGTCTCAACATCTTTTTTATAGTGTGATGACCAAAACTGGATGCAGTACTCTAGGTGTGATCTTACTATGGCTTTATAGAATGGTATTAGTCTCTCACGTGATCTTGACTGAATTCCTCTGCTAATGCAATTTAGGATTGGCTTTTTTGGCTGCCACTGCACATTGTTAATTATATTAAATTGGTTGTCCACTAAGACTCCAAGATCCCTCTCACAGTTACTGCTATCAAACCTGATTTTCCCCAATCTATTTATTTTCACTTGAATATAGGCAGTGATACCTAGAGTAGTTTTAGATCAGTGTTTCCCAATCTTGGAAACTTTAAGGTTTGTGGACATCAACTTAAAATTCTTGAGCCAGCAATGCTCGATGGGGAATTCTGAGAGCTGAAGTCCACACTTCTTAAAAGTTCCCAAATTTGGGAAACACTATTCTAGATAGACCATTCAGATACGTCTGTCACTCCTATTGTTTATCCTAATGGAAGAACAAGTTTTATAATCTTGCCCTAATCTCTCTTGCAGTTTTCAGAGATCATATTATTTACTGAATCATAAATTAAATACACTGCTTGGATTAACCCATCATGTCTTCAATGAGCTGTATAACTTGAGTCAGAATTTTCTAATCTTGTATCAACTCAAGAATTACCTACATTTATCTGCTTCACACAAGTCACTCATCTTAACACAAAGAGTAAGAGAAGTAATCTTTTATGACATGGTGAAAAAAATATGAATTCTTCAAAGAAAACTTTTCTTGGAGGAAGTGCACTCTGGATATTAAATGAGAGAAAACAGGTGGGAAATATAACTAGTACTTCAGAAAAATATTTTTAAGATGCTATTTCTTTTAAGAGATGCCAGGCCTGGGATTTATGTGGGTGTGATTTATTGTTCAAGTCCCCATCATATTGTTTTCTGCATTTTTGTTCTATGTAATTGTTTTAGTTCAGGCTGCCTATTTTTCGTGGGCTTTAGTTGTTTTGATCTTTTTATGAATTTTGTAAGCCATCCAAGTTTTCCATACTTGGGGGACATAATTAATTAATTCAGGATTAGCTTGAGATATGCTTATTGAATCTACTGAGATTAATGATACTTAAGTCAATAAATACTCCAATGGATCTATTTTGACTATATTTAAAGCAGGATCCAATGTGCTATTTTCATCTCATATTTTCCCATATCAGTTTCTCTGACATTTGTTAGGTTTTCTTGAACATAGTATAAAAATCATAGTTCAACTCTATAACAGTTACTATGGTGGACAAGTAACCAAAAGCAGGAAATTTTCATGAATACAATGGGGCAATGGAGGGGTTGCTACCGGTTCACACTGGTTCGGGAGGACCGTTAGCGGTAATTTTGGCTAGTTCGGAGAACCATTAGTAATTGCTGGCTGGCCATGCCCCCAAACCGGTCCCGCTCACTCACCCCAGCCACCCGACACTTGCTCGCCTCACCCCCCTCCACCCAGACACTCCTCACATACACTGTGTGAGTCCTTGCTTGCAGCTTGCCTGCCTGAAGCACTACACCCCAACTGAGAGGCCCTGATCTGACTGCCATGTAAGCCTGTGAGTTGCAGCCTACCTAGCTGCCCCCCCCAACCATCCCAGCCTGCCTCCCCTACTCCCTTCTCCACAGCCTGTAGCTCTGGCATGCTTCCCTGACTTCCATGCAGCCTTCCCAGTGTCCCTGAGACCAGCTTGCGAAGGCAGGCAAGCAGACCCGGCCATGGGGACTGCCAGGAAGGCAGGCAAGCATGGCAGGGCCACCCGGCTGTGGGGAAGAGAGCTAGCAGGTTTCTCCCTTCCCTGAAGCCCTGCCATGCTTGCCTACCTTCCATGCTGTCGTCTCAGTGGCCAGCTTGCCACCCACCACCACCCCGCTTCCCTTTTACCTTTAACGAGCCCCGCTTCCCTTCCCAAACCTTGGAAGGTGGTGTTCTCCACGCTGCAAAGCCCTCAAAGCGGCTGCAGGAGGGGGAAAAGAAGGAAAAAGCCTCAGCCGGTAGCAAAAATCCCTGCCCCCGCATGCCCAGCTGAGCCGCGCGATCATCAGAGTTTTTTTTTTTTTTACTTTTAAAAGCATTTTTTGTTTAGCCAAAAAAATGCTTTTAAAAGTTAAAATTAAGCCTCTGATAGTCGCGCGGCTCAGCTGGGATCGTCTGAACCCTTTAAAAGCATTTTTTTACAACCTCTTCAGCTGAAGAGGTTGTAGAAAAATGCTTTTAAAAGTTAAAAAAAAAGTTGGCCAAGCTCACCCAGTCACATTATTCCCCCACCCAGCCATGCCACAGATCTTGTAGTAACAAATTTTACATTTCATCCCTGTTGGAGACCCCTGACTTAGCCCACTTTAGGAGCAAAGTTTTGCTAGCATTTCAGGAGGAAGGGGAGGAAGAGAGAGAGAGAGAGAGAGAAATAGAAAAAGAGAGAAAGAAAGAGATGAAGAAAGAAAGAGAAAGAAGGAAAGAAGGAGGGAGAGAGGAGAGAAAGAGACAAAGAGAGAGAAAAAAGAGAAAAAAAGAGAAAAAAAGAAAGGAAGGAAGGAAGGAAGGAAGGAAGGAAGGAAGAAGAAGAAAGAAAGAAAGAAAGAAAGAAAGAAAGAAAGAAAGAAAGAAAGAAAGAAGAAGGAGAGAGATAAGAGACAGAAAGAAAAGACAAAGAAAGACAAAGAAAGAGGAAGGGAGAGAGAGAGACAAAGAAATAAGAAAGAAAGAGGAAGAGAAAGAAAGAAAGAAAGAAAGAAAGAAAGAAAGAAAGAAAGAAAGAAAGAAAGAAAGAGAGAGGAAGGGAGACAGAGAAAAAGAGAGAGAGAAAGAAAGAAAGAAGAAAGAGGAAAAAAGAGGAAGGAAGGGGAGAGAGAGAGGGGGAGAGAGAGAGGGAGGGAGGGAGAGAGAGAGAGAGAGAAAGAGAGGGAGAGAATAGGAAGGAAGGACCACAAACCCTGACACTAGACTTCAGAAGATGCTTTGAAACAGACAACAATCTAGGGCTGAAAGGGACCTTAGAGGCCATCTAGTCCAACCCACTTCTCCAGCAGGAAACCTTACATTTTCTGGATTATTTTAGTGCCTCTAACAGAAAGGAAATTGCCAGAAAGGAGAAGGAGTTTACTAGGACAAGACTGACATATAAAGGAAGGCAGAGATAGTCCTTGATTTATGACCAGAATTTTGGTTGCTAAGCAAGAGCATTATTAAATGAGTTTCACCACATTTTATTCAATCCATGATCTCTCCTGTCTCTAACAGTCATGTGCAAGTTAGGGAAGAACATCTGAAGGTATGTGCAATGTTCTAAATGTACAGAAGTTATAATTAAATGTGGCAGAAAGTGGACTCAGGGTGTGCTTTTCCAAATGTAGTAAGTGAGGTTGAATGTGTGTAGTTTTAGAAGAGGTGTGTGTGTGTGCATACAGTATATATAGTAGATAATGTATCTTTTTGTGTGCCTATACACACTATACTATGTAATATGTATGTACACATATGGCATATATACATAGTATTAAATAGTGTATTTTGGATGTTCAGTAGTAGTAAATAAATAGACAGGGAAATTGTATCTCATTGAGACTTTGAGGCGAGCAGAGGCCAGGCACCCTAACCCTAACTTTTGATGTGTGTGACATCAAGTTGGCCACGCCCACCCAGTCACATGACCACCAAGCCATGCCCACAGAACCGGTAGTAAAAAAATTTAGAACCCACCCCTGCAATTGGTGATATTTGTGTAGAATTTATGGAGTCACAATCTTTTATTACATATATAATTTTGTCATTATGTTTTTAATTGTCTCTTGGCTTTTCATGAAGTTGTTCCAAGATGAACAATGAAGGCAGAGCCATCCAGTAGGGAAGTTTAAAATATTAAGATGGCAATTGAAATCCTGTCCTTATTTTTCCCATACCTTTCACACATGCAATAGACATTACAGGAAGTTCTCAACTTATGACCACAATTGGTACAAGAATTGCTACTGGTAAGCAAGGCAGTTGTTAAGTGAGTTGCACCCAATTTTATAACCAAACAATTGCCAGTACAGTTGTTAAGTGAACCAGATGGTCATTAAGCAAATTTAGTTTCACCCATTGATTTTATTTGTTGGAAAGGTTGCAAATGGTGATCACATGACTTGAGGATATTGCAGTCATTAAAAATGCATGCTTGTTGCCTGTTGCATCTGAATTTTGTTCATGTGAGTGTGCGGATGCCAGGATGGTTATAAGTCACTTTTTCCAACGCCACTGTAATTTTGAATGGTCACTAAATTAATAGTTGTAAGTCAAAAACTACTGTACCAAGTTATTATCCTGATTTTTTGACACACACAAGCATGCAAACAATGAACACTCCTGTGTGAAGCACATATTTATGCGCAGATCAGTATCCTCCTTAGATAAGTGCCTTTGTGGATTTGTGTATGTATCTATTTTAAAATCAGCATATGAGTAAACTGACTCTTGCCTGACCATGCAATGCAGCTCAGTTTGCCTTTTTTCTGAATTACACCCAAAGGCCTTTACCCCAGGGTGTCAAACTTGCCTGCGGTTGTCATCATGTGACATATCGCAACTTTCCCACCTTGCTAAAATGGGGGTGGGCACGCCGGCCACGAGTTTGGCACCCTTGCTCTACCCCATCACTTGTCCAAATCCTTTTTCTGTAGGGACCATGGAAGCCAAAATCAAATATGTATTTGATAGATTATGCTCACAGGAAAACACGACAGTAGGCTGATATTGCTATTTCAGGGCACCTAATTGGTGCTTCTGTGTTTTGCGACATTCATCATAAGAAGTATTTTAATTTATCTTGAAGCCATCCAGCAGAATGTTATAAACAGAGCACAGTACGTATTCACTGTCCTGGTTCATGCCAAGAATGGATGGGGCCAGAATCATCATGCCCTTCCATTTTTCAGTCCTACTTTTACAAACATAAGTAGTCTTCATGTCACAACCATAATGGAGCCCATTCATTATGGTCGTAAGTCATAACGGTCATAAAACAGATCAGTTACGTTACCAACCTAATTTTATAACATTTTTTGCAGAGATTGTTAAGAGAATAGAATAGAATAGAATAGAATAGAATAGAATAGAATAGAATAGAATAGAATAGAATAGAATAGAATAGAATAGAATTTTATTGGCCATGATTGGACACACAATCTTGGTGCATATGCTCTCAGTGTACATAAAAGAAAAGATATGTTCATCAAGGTACAACATTTACAACACTTAATGATAGTCATAAGATACATATTTAACACTTAATGATACAACACTTAATAATAGTCATAGGCTACAAATAAGCAATCAGGAAACAATATCAGTATAAATTGTAAGGATACAAGCAACAAAGTTACAGTCATAAGTGGAAGGAGATGGATGATGGGAACAATGAGAAGATTAACAGTAGTGCAGATTTAGTAAATAGTTGACCGTGTTGAGGGAATTATTTGTTTAGCAGAGTGATGGCCTTTGGGAAAAAACTGTTCTTGTGTCTAGTTGTTTCTGGTGAGCAGTGTTCTATAGCATTGTTTTGCAGTAGTAATAAGTGGGAACCCATTGCTTACTATGGGTGCAGTTCTGGCTTAAACTGGAAGCACAGGTTTTCAGCAAAACTGTTGTAAAACCTGATCATGTGACTGTGGGACACTGTAAAAGGATGTAAATGCAGCTGTGTTGCTGATATGTGGTCACATGATATGCAGGAAGGTTCGTAAGCTCCTTTTTTCAGATTGATTATAAATTTGAATGGTTGCTAAGCAACTAGTCATAAATCAAGGACTACCTGTACATGTTCATATATTCCCGGAGCATTTCTATACATCAGCATTATTGTCCTCCAAAGTTATTCTCACTTCAGTCTGCGCTTCCTAACAACTCTTAGAATAACAAAAATATTTTCCCCTGCCCAGCCTTTTCATACAAAAAGGGGAGGAGAAGGCGATAGTCACATTATCTATGTTTTTTACTCTAAGTTGTAAACATTTCTTTGGCTGTTTGCAAAGCACCTGGAGCAGTTGCAGAAAGGGAGTGACTTTGTTGCAAACATGCTACTCCTCCGGTTTCTATTTAAAGGCCATTGCAAGCTGTGAAACCAACAGGAAAACATGTTGACTGCCAGGTGCCTTCCACAATTGTACTAACCAGAAATGGAGCCAAAACATTTTCAGATCTTTGCATATCATTCTGGAAGCATCAAAGAATAAAGAGAATCAAAGAGGTGTGCAGTTTTTGTCTGAGTCCTGATTCTTTTTGGAAGGACCTCTGCAAATGTAAAGTCATTTCCCAGAGACAGTTTTAAATAGAAACTCCAATGGCAAAAGAAGAGAAAGAGAAAAGTTTGGAGTCAAGAAAATCAAGAGGGTCAGCCATTCCTGATCCCCTGAAACCTCTGAATTTCAAAATGGGCCAAAAGAAAATATTAGCTTTGCTGCTGTTTGGAATATCTTGGGGCTGAGCTGGAAATTAGTTGGTTCAACAGTCCAACCATGCTAATACTGTGAAAACACAGAAAATATGCTTTCAAATGGGCACTGCAACATCATGTGGGGTACTCCTATCACAGATAGAGCCGTACATACAAATCTGCTGTGAGAGAAGCAGCTATGCTTAATGGTTGATCGTTTAAATAATAGGAGTAAACAAATAAATATAATATCCATGTGATATACAGAAGCATATAGATTTCCCACAATTAGCCTTTCTGAAAGCTGCTTATTACAGTAGAGCAGGGGTGTCAAACCCAAGGCCCAGGGGCTGGATCCAGCCCGCAGGATGCTTAGATCTGGCCCATGGGGCTGCCCTGGAAACAGCAAAGGACCAGCCCGCGGTGCCTCTGCCAGCCAAAATGGAGCTTGCAAGAGCTGCACACGGCCCTCCCGAGCTCTGTTTTCACTGGCAGAGGGTTGTAGGAGGCTGTAGCAACCAAAAACGGAGCTCGGAAGCCTGTTTTCACTGGCAGAACGCTCAGGCCACCACAGGTGTCCCTGACATGAGTGACATCAAGCTGGCCGCCCCCCACCCTGGCCATGCACACCTCCAGCCTCCCCAAAGGTCAAAAACAACCCTGATGCAGCCCTCAATGAAATCGAGTTTGACATCCTTGCAGTAGAGGTATGGAGGCAACAACTGAGAAGAAAATTAATGTATTAATGCTTGTAGTTTTCGATTTACAAGCATTTGTTTGAGGACAGTACTGAAAAAGTGGCTTACGGCCTGTTCTTCCATTTATGACTGGTGAGGCATCCCTATGGTCACGTGACCAAAATTGCAGAATCATCGAGTTATATGATTGCATTTGTGACTTTCCCAGCTGGTTTCCACAAGAAAACTCAGTTGGGAAGTCGGATTTGCTTAATATCCACATGATTCACTAAATAACTGCAGTGATTCGATGGCTTAAAAGGTGGCACTTTTAAGGGTGTGACTCAGTGATGAAATCCACTTAACTTCGCTACTGGTTTGGGAACGGAAGCATGCGGGAGCGCGCACGTACTACGCGCACGCACACCTCTTCTGCGCATGTGCAGAGCTTTCTGCACATGCACAGAGAGTCAAAATGTCCTGGCGAGTGGCTGGAGCCTCCCGCAGCTAGTGCTACCGGTTCGCACGAGGCGGATAGATCCGGCTGGATTTCACCGCTGGTGTGACTCACTTAACAAACAACACTGCTTAGCAATGGGAATTCGGTTTCCAATTGTGGTCATAAGTCCAGGAGTACCTATATAGATGGCAGCCATCTTTTGTCCTATTTCATGATTATGTGGGATTTGAGACAGGATGTGTAAACCTTGTTTTCCTTCACTTCTCATCATTCATCCGTGCCCTTTCTCTATTTTTCCTGATAATTTGGTGTACTTCAGTTCTGCCCTTGTCTAGCAATCATGAAAGCTAACTATCTAATTCAGAGGTGTCCACCTCCAGGCCCATGGGCCAGATCCAGCCTGCGGGGTACTTAAATCTGGCCCACGGGTCCACTCTGGAAACAGTGAAGGACCAGCCCTGCGGTGCCTCTGCCAGCAAAAACAGAGCTCAAGAAGGCTGCATGCGGCTTTCCTGAGCTTTATTTTAGCTGGCAGAGGGTTGCAGGAGGCCGTCGCAGCCAAAAACCGAACTCGGGAGTCCGTTTTTGCTGGCCACCACAAGTGCACCTGACACAAGTGATGTTGAGCTGGCCACGCCCACCCATCCCCGAGGTCAAACACAACCCTGATGCCACACTCAATAAAATCGAGTTTGACACCCCTGTTATAGGCTAACATTTCAAAGCTGGAGAAAGTGCTTAAAGAAACCCTTCTACGTGGTCATAAGGTTACAGAGAGCTTTCCTGCTGATCCTTGACATATCTGAAACAATTGGGCTCAGGAAAACTTGCAAATAAAACATGCAGGTAAAATTAAGTCCTGGAAGATAGATGCTTGAGTGCCAGGCTCAGCAATCAAATTACTATTGGCTCTATGTTGTCCTCCCACACACTGATAATTCATTACCTACAGCTAAATTGCAATCAAGGAAACACAGTGCTCTATCTTGTCTGGGGATGTGTGTGAAATCAAGTTATAAACTCTTCTTTTTCTCCAGAGAAAGCCCCTGTGGATTTATTTATTTTTTTATAAATAAAGGGTGAGTGCATCTTAACTCAGGAGCGCAAGCTTTTAGAAAACAAGGCTTAATCCATTAGACACTATAGCAGCTCTGAAAGCAATGGAAATTGAGTGCCTCTCTCTGGCAAGCAGGAAGGATGTACATTAAGGAAGAAGGATTTGTAGCTAGACACCATCCCTGTAGATGAAGGCAGAGACAACATAACCATATTGCTTTTGTGAAATATGGTGCATCTAATATTATCCTTCTATTCACAATACAAGCATCATCTGCCTCCTAAAACAAAATAACAGAATTCCGAATAGCAAAAAGAAGAAGAAAATCTGTCAAAGCCACAATGGCTTGACTTAAGGCATAGTGACTCTTCGAAAGATGACATGTTGGCAACGAAGGATAGAGGTAGCATAGGGCAGTGGAGGCTTATGCTCAAACAACAAAAAATGTTACTCATACAATAAGACCCAATTGGTGAAACAACTGAAAAAAGCTTTTTTTTAAGTATACCTGACACAAAAGGAAAATGAAAAGATACAGTCTTTCAGATATTCCATGAAAATGAAACCTTACAAATTGAACATTGGGTGCTACCTAACAAAATGAAAGTCAACACTGAAAAAAGTAAGGTTCTATTTTTAGGCAAAAAACAAACAAACACCAAAATGCACAGATACTACTGTATATGTGGTACCTTGCTCAATGTTAGTAACTGTGAGAGGGATCTTGAAGTCCTAGTGGACAACCATTTAGATATGAGCCAGCAGTGTGCAGCAGCTGCCAAAAAATCCAACACAGTTCTGGGCTGCATAAACAGAGGGATAGAATCAAGATCACGTGATGTGTTAGTACTGTAATGTATCTTTAAATATTTTGGCGGGAAACAAGCACGTTGCTGATTGGTTGAAGCCGCCGGTTAAACTGTATATAAGGAGAGGTTTTTCCCCAGCCCGGTTGCTGGGTTCACCATATAGTAAAGAGCTGTTGTCACTACCCTGGTCTCCTGCCTCGTTATTGCCCGAATCTAACACTGGCGACGAGGATGGGATATCGAGGTTAAGAGTACCAGGAACGAGCTGAACGCACGAAAGAACCGAACCCAGCAAAGCTCAGGGCAGAATTGCAACGATGGCCAGCTACACTCCGCCCGCACCGTTTGACCCATCCAGGGAGAAATGGGGAACGTACATGACCCGTTTCGAGAGCTTCCTGGAGGCAAATGAGCTGCAAGGAGTCCCAGACAACCGCAAAAGGGCATATTTCTTGAGCCACTGCGGTCCCGAGGTCATCGACATCGCGGAAGCCCTGGCAGAGCCAATGCCGGTACAATCGGTATCGTGGCAAACTCTGCAAAATCTCTTAAAAAACCATTTCGCGCCAACACCGTCCAAGTACGTACGGCATTTTGAGTTTGGAGAGCGCAGACAGCAAGAGGGCGAATCCATCAGCGAGTACATGGCCTCCCTGAGGAAAGCCTCCAAAGACTGTGGGTACCGCGATTTGGACGAGGAGCTACTAGAGCAACTCATCCGTGGGGTCAGAGACATGCGTTTGCGGAGGCGGCTGCTATCAAAAAGCAATCTAACGCTGGCAAACGCCCTGGACGAAGCCAGAGCCCATGAGATGTCCACCCAAGCGGCGGAAACCCTACAAAAGCCACTCACGCCAACGGCGAGTGCAAAAGAAACCCCGGTGCACAACGAAGAAATCCAGATCGAATCAGACGGCGAGGATGAGGAAGGAGTTTGCCTCACCGAGAGAAGGGGCAAAGAAGACCGGGATGAATGCGGAAGTTGCGGAGGGCAACACCAGCGTCAACGATGAAAGTTCAAGGACGCTACATGTCGGCGGTGCGAGAAGAAGGGCACCTGGCTCAAGTCTGTCGAGCACCCCAACCTTCCCGCCGAAAATTCAAATCGACCAATCAGAGCGCAGGATCGGCAAGGCGACCGCGATTGGTCAAAACAAAAGGCGCGAATTCAAATCGAGCGACCGTTGTAATAGGCCGTGCAGCAACCCGCGTCGAGAAGAAAATCTTCACCAGACCGAAGATCGAAGGAGTGCCGTGCCGACTAGAAGTGGACACAGGGTCAGCGATCACAATCATGTCCTGGGACACTTTTGCAAAGCTTTGCGCGAAAAAATAAGCGCAAACTGCAAACACAACGGCTACGAGTGCACGACTACCAAGGGAATCGCATCCCTGTTCGAGGACCACCTCCGTCCGCCGAGTACGGACCACACAAGAAGACCCTGCCCATCACGATAGTCGAAGGGACCCTGCCAAGTCTGTTGGGACTAGACTGGTTCCGTGCATTGGGCATGGGAGTGACTGGCATCTACAGAAGTGACTGTAACCTAAAGACACACTCATGAACGAGTTCAAGATGTCTTCAAGGACTGCCTGGGCAAGTACAAGGGACCCCTATTTCCTTCAACTTAGACCCCAGGTAGCCCCATTAGGTTAAAGGCAAGGAGAGTCCTTTGCCCTTAAACCTAAGATTGACAAGGAGATAGACAAGCTCATAAATCAGGGATTCTGGTGCCAGTCGATCACGCAAAGTGGGAGACGCCAATCGTCACCCCAGTGAAACCAGATGGGTCAGTTAGAATCTGCGCTGACTACAAGGCAACGTTAAACAAAGCCTTACAGAAAAGCGCTTACCGGTTCCGTGGTGCAACACTTGCTGCACTCGCTGGGGCAAGGGCAAGTCTTTGCAAAGTTAGACTTGGCTCAAGCCTATCAACAACTGCCCGTGAGCGCCAACACAGCGAAGCCCAAACGATTGTGACTCACAGAGGTGCTTTCAAGTGTACCCGATTACAATTTGGGGTGAGTGTGGCACCTGGTCTATTCAAAATTTAATGGAGCGACTTCTGCAAGGGCTCCCAGGGTAGTCCCTATTTCGATGATGTATTGATATCAGCCGAAAATTTAGAAGAATTGGGGAGCGTTTGAGAAAAGTTCTGGGCATTTTCGGTCAGCGGTCTAAAGGTTAAAGTGAACAAATGCCAGATTGGGGTAGAATCCGTAGAGTTCTTGGGCTACAGAATAGACAAGGAGGGAATTCACCCCACTGAAAGCAAGGTCAAGGCAATACGAAAGGCTCCAGCGCCCAAAAACAAAACAGAGCTACAGGCATTCCTGGGGCTAGTGAATTTTTACGCGGTCTTTTTAAAAAACAAGGCAACCGTTGCCGAGCCGCTACATAAGCTTCTGGGAAAGAATACTGTTTGGTCTTGGGGAAAGTCGGAAGCTAGGGCTTTCGAAGCAGTAAAAAACCTACTCTCGAGCGATAGCTTACTGATTCAGTATCATAGCTCATTGCCATTATTATTGGTTTGCGATGCTTCCCCTTACGGGGTGGGGGCTGTGCTCAGCCACAGACTTCCAAATGGCACAGAAGCCCCAATAGCCTTTTACTCCAGAACGATGTCCTCGACAGAGAGGAACTATAGCCAGTTGGATAAGGAAGCGCTAGCCATTGTGTCAGGGGTAAAAAAGTTTCACGAATACGTTTTTGGTAGAAACTTTGAAATTGTTACAGACCATAGACCACTGTTAGGGATACTGGCTGGCGATCACCAACGCCTGTGGCACTTTCGCCACGATTGACCCGATGGACTATCTTCTTAGCCGCTATTCCTACAAGCTGCAGCATCGACCGGAAAAGAGTTGGGGCATGCGGACGCGTTAAGCAGATGCCCACTACCAGGGGCGATCGAAGACCCCACCCGGGACGCCCATCCTGCTAATTGACTCTCTGGACTCTGGCCCAGTCACATCTAAGGAAGTGGCTCGGGCATCATACCGGACATTATTGTGAGGACTGTACTGGTTGGGTACAAGAGGGTGGCCGCTGCGCCGGGCGAGCGTTTAAAGAATTTGTAAAAAAACGTGGGGAACTTTCGGCTCAAGGGGGATGCCTACTATGGGGGGATAGAGTGGTGATCCCAGAAAAATTGAGAAAGAGGGTGTTGGACCTCCTGCACGAGGGTCACCCAGGGATCGTTAGGATGAAGGGTCTAGCGAGAAGCTATGTGTGGTGGCCCTTAATGGACTCAGAAATTGCTGAAAGGGTAGGGAAATGCCAGGCCTGCCAAGAGTCCAGACCTCTACCCCCAACGGCCCCGGTTCGGGAATGGGAAAGACCCCAAGGGCCCTGGTCTAGAATCCACATTGATTTTGCCGGCCCCTTCCACGGCCAAACCTTCCTGGTAGTAGTCGATGCCTACTCCAAATGGCTGGAAATCATTCTCATGAGATCCATGACAGCCGAAGCCGTGATCTCAGTCCTACGGCACCTATTTGCAACACATGGGTTGCCCGACACATTGGTTTCCGATAACGGCCCGCAATTCACGGCAACACAGTTTGAGGAATACTTGGCAGAGGAGGGCATCCGGCATGCCCTCTCGGCGCCTTTCCACCCTGCGACGAATGGCCTTGCAGAGCGTTTCGTCCGAAGCGCGAAAGAGGCATTGTCCAGACTCAAGCCAGGCGACTGGCAATCCAAAATAGATAGTTTCCTAGCCGTCCAACACCGAACCCCCTGTGCCACCACCGGCAGAAGCCCTGCCGAATTACTAATGGGCAGGAAACTCAGGTGCCCACTAGACCGTTTAAATCCCAACTATACACCAGAGAGGGTTACAAGGGGACTCGAAAAACAAGAGGAATGAATAAAGGCGACCGGGTATGGGCACACTACTATGGTGAAGGCCTGACCTGGGTAGCAGGAAAAATTCTAAACATAACAGGTCCCAAATCATACTTGGTAGAATTAAAGGATGGCCGAGTATGGAGGCGACATATAGACCAATTGAAAACGTAGCGAACAACCCGAGTCAGACGAAACAGGCCCTGACTATACAATGTTTGAACCAACAGCTGACTCAAACCCGGGAAA
Organism: Ahaetulla prasina; assembly: GCF_028640845.1. Taxonomy (NCBI): domain Eukaryota; kingdom Metazoa; phylum Chordata; class Lepidosauria; order Squamata; family Colubridae; genus Ahaetulla; species Ahaetulla prasina. The sequence goes on from NC_080542.1 coordinate 128,395,071, forward strand.
ATCGCAGGA